>NC_045437.1:14243049-14468608 GCF_002776525.5 Piliocolobus tephrosceles
TAAAAAAAAAAAAAAAAAAAAAAAAAAAAAAAAAAAAATAATAATAATTTTGTGCTCGTAGTATGGTACTATACCAGGGATTTTTAGGACAAAAATTCTAATTATTACATGACTTTCTTATTGTAGTGGGCAGGCTTGGCTGAAATGAGAACTGCTGAAGCAAGACAGATAGCTTGTGATGAACTATTCACAAACGAGGAGGAGGAATATAGCCTCTATGAAGCTGTAAAATTTCTAATGCTAAACAGAGCCATTGAACTATATAATGATAAAGAGAAAGGAAAGGAAGTACCATTTTTCTCTGTGCTTCTGTTTGCTCGGGACACATCGAATGACCCAGGACAGCTTCTGAGGAACCACCTCAACCAGGTGGGACACACTGGTGGTCTTGAACAGGTAAGTTGTGCTTTTGAGCATGTATTACCCCCAAAATAAAGCAGCTTTACCGATCAAACTTGATGTCATAGTTTTAGTAGGTTAGAAATTCAGGGGCAGCTTAGTTGGATGGTTCTGGCCCAGGATCTCATGCAGTCAGGGCTGCGTGTCAGGGCTCTCATGCAGTCAGGGCTGCAGTCATCTGAAGGCTTGGCTGGGGCTGGAAGATCTGCTTCCAATATTGTTCACTCACGTGGCTGTGGGCAGGAGGCTTCAGTTCCATACTGGTAGGTAGTAGGAGGGTTCAGTTCCTCACACATAGGCCTTCACAGGGCTGCCTGAGTGTCCTTTCAACATGGCAGCTGGCTTCTCAGAGTGATC
This sequence comes from Piliocolobus tephrosceles, assembly GCF_002776525.5. Lineage (NCBI taxonomy): Eukaryota > Metazoa > Chordata > Mammalia > Primates > Cercopithecidae > Piliocolobus > Piliocolobus tephrosceles. The sequence continues at coordinate 14,243,806 of NC_045437.1, forward strand.
TAAGCAGAGAGCAAGAAAGAAGCCAAAATGCCTTTTGTGACCTAATCTGGGATGTCACACACTGTTACTGTTTTCTACTTTTTAGAAACAAGTTACTTAATGCATTTCACTCTCAGGAGAGGAATTTGGCTCCACCTTTTGGACTGAGGAGTAGCAAAGAATTGTGGACGTACTTTACAGTCACCACCATTATCTCCGCCTGGGCTTTATTCTTCAGAGGGGTGGATGGGATTAGTACTCTTGGCTCTGGGAGGCTACAAGTAAAAGAAGTACTTGGAAGAGCCGTTCAAAGGATCTTGTTTAATCTTGACAACTGTAGCTGCATTAAAAAGAGAAATGGAGTCACCTTAGCCAGTAGAGTTCAGCCTGCTCTTGGATCTTTTACAGATAAGTGTGGAGTTTTACACAGAAACCCAGTGCAGTACTATCTCTAAGCCAGTATAGTTGAGTCACCACACCTTGTGCTATGTTTGATGTGTTCATTTTCCTAAAAAGTCTTAATGAGGTTTTTTTCAGTGGAATAGTCAACCACTAAAGTAGCATTAAGGCTGTTCATCAAAGTGCCACCCTCCTACTTACATAATTGACTCTTGTACCAGCTTTTTTCTAAAAAGGACCAAGTGCCAGGACAGATACTGCAAGGATTAGAGAGCTGAGTTAGGTTCCATTCTGAGCTGTCCTGGAGTGTGAAGCTCTTCTTATTGCCAAGTGTGTAGGAAGGAGTGTAGACTGATGGTCACTGCAGGGTCAGGCAGGGCTGATGATAGTTACTTTCAAAAGCTATCTGTACTCATAATGTGGGTTACTTATGTCTCCTGAACCATAGCAAGTACCTTGCAGTCAAAAGGCTTATAGAGGATGGTTTGCATATTAGACTAAAGTTAGTCTTTTCCAAGACCTTATAAGGTCTGCTGTGATGGTAAGTTCATTCTTTTTTTTTTTAATAAGATATTTTCAATTTCTTTTTTGAAGTATATATACCATAAAGTTCATTCTTTTAAAGTTTTGCAGCCATCACTACAGTCTGATTTTAGAGCATTTTGTCAAAAGAAACCCCATGCCTATTAGTAACCACTTTCTCTTACTTCTAACCTTAGGCAGCCACTAATCTACTTTCTATCTCAATGGGTTTGCCTATTCTGGACATTTCATATGAATGGAATCATATAATATGTGGTCTTTTGTTTATGGCTTTTTGATTTAGCATAATGGTTTTTAAGATTTCATCCATATTGCAGCATGTATTAGTACTTCATTCCTTTTTATTGATAAGTAATATCCCATTGTATGGATGGATCATGTTTCATTTATCTGTTCAATAGTTTGATGGGTATTTGGATTGTGTCTACTTTTTAGTTCTGTGAATAACCCTCCTATGAACATTCATGTATAATTTTTTTATGTGAACATATGTTTTTAGTTCTCTTGGGTATACACCAAGAAGTGGAATTGCTGGGTCATATGGTAATTCTTTAACATTTTGAGGAACTGCCAGACTGTTTGCAAAGCAGCTGCACCATTTTACATTCCCACCAGCAGTATATCAGTGTCCTGTTTCACTATATCTTCACCAACACTTCTAATTTTTTTTTATCGGGGTGAAGTTCATGTAATATAAAATTGACCGTTTTAAAGTGTACATCTCATTGACATTTAGTACACTGCCAGTGACCGCCACCTGTATGAAGTTCTAAAACATGTCATCCCCAAAGAAAATCCTGTGCTCATGAAGCAGCCACTCCCCGTTATCATCTTATTGGTTATAGTCATTCTAGTGGGTGTGAGGCACTGTCTCATTGTAGTTGGATTTGGATTTCTCTGATGACTCACAATGTTGAGCATCTTTCCATGGTCAGTTCTTTGGAGAGAGGTGTCTGTTGAGATCCTTTGCCTAATTTTTAAGATGGTTATTTGGTTTTTTGTTTTGTTAACTGTTGTTAAGAGTTCTTTATTCTGGATACAGGACCCTTATCAGACATATGATCCATTCTTCGTTCTGCCTTTTTTTTTTTTTTTTTAGTAGAAAAGGATGGAGGCTGGGCCCAAAGCAGGAGGAAAAAAGGTTGTGGCTTCACCATTGCTGTGCACTGTGGAATAATGTGTGGAACATGGTGTTAAGCCACATCTTTCAGTGTGATCTTCCTCAGAATACCCATTTGTTCTTCTTCCCAGGTTGAAATGTTCCTTCTTGCCTATGCTGTGCGCCACACCATCCAGGTGTACCGGCTCTCCAAGTACAACACGGAAGAATTCATCACAGTCTACCCCACCGACCCACCCAAGGACTGGCCAGTGGTAACGCTCATTGCCGAGGACGATCGGCACTATAACATCCCCGTCAGAGTGTGTGAGGAGACCAGTCTATGAGAGACGCATGCTCCTGACAGCCTGGCGACGTGGTGAAGCTGCACAGGTGACTCTTGGGCTTGGGCTGCAGGCTTGGGGGTCTCTTAAGAACAATCACTGAGAAGAACCCTTGGGCCCTTGGGAGCCAAGTTGGATAGGATGTCCTGAAGACTCGCTTTTGATAAGAGAAATTAACCAAGTCTTTCCCCTCATCTATGATGCAATATATTTCAGTGGGGGCCTTCAGAGCACACCTGTTCGACGGTGCAAACCATATCTTCTCCAGAAGGCAAATACTTTTGTGTCAGAGGAAACTCAGTTTTGGAGAAGAATATGTTCTTTATATCTCAAATCAAAACTCTCTCTAATGGTAAACTGGTTTCTCTTTTTAAAAAGACAGTATTTTTTTTTCTTCTCTATGGGTTTCTGTAGATCTCCCTATACAGTCTGTTTTAACTCAGGACCTTGAGGTTATGAGACTGACGTGCTGCCCACTGCACTAAGGGGGCCTCTAACAGTCTGCTTTAAGAGGTATAATTCTGGGATGGATCTGTTACTGGCATAGTCATGACAACCTCTGGTAATCTTATCTTCTCCTTCTTATGAAGGGAAGAGCAATGGTTTGGACTTGCATCTTAGTTAAGCCTATTTTAGGCTGATTGTTTTGCAGCAGATTAAGAATCGGGTCCCAAAGTGGGTTATTTCAAGGCATTTTTGAAGACTGGAGGAGCCGTAGGAGGGAGTAGTGAGGGAACCTAGAACTTCTTGCTCCTTGTAACTATGACAGGTGTCTGATAGCCCCAGCACACTGGAGTCTGGGGCTTGGTGCAGGTGGTGCCCCATCAGTGTGGACAGACACTACTTGCCTTTGTGGTTTAGTGTTGGAAACTTTAATTATTCTACAGTTCCATAGATTCACGATTTTATAGCCAGACAGTTTGTATCCACCTGTTTTCAGAGCAGGGCCCCAAGGCCAAATTACTTTGAGGTAGGGCTTAGCTGGAGCTGGGTTTTCCTGTGCTCTTTTCATGCTGTGTTGAAGGGTGTGTCCATTGCCAGATCTATGTAACCCATCTGGGGTAGGGGCTGAGTGACAGCAAACCATCTTAAAATTTTTCATGAGTATTTAAGCAGAAACATGTAGGATATATGAGTACAAAAGTGTGGCTGAGCCACGTACGCCCTTGATTGGTTTTGGGAAGCCTGAGGGAGGCAGCCTTCTTGGCTACGAGCCATCGCCTGCCCAGTCAGGCTAAGGCTGGTGGCTGGGGTGGTGAAGGGGCAGCTTTGCTGAGCATGGTCTGCCTTATGGCCTGAATTGTCATCAAGGGGTGTGGACTGCAGATGGTGTTCACATGAACCGGAGACATCACTGTTTAGGATTCTACTGGCAGCCTCTGAATTGGCTTGACGTTCGTGGAGGTAGTGTTTCCCTGAAGTACTGAGCTTTGTTTTATAATAATTAAAATCTTTATTTGGTCCAATTTAATATAGTTTAGAAGCTATCTTTTTTTTTTTTTTTTGAGGCAAACCTTTTTTGGAAATGTAAATTTTGTTTTTAATTAAAAATAAAGTCTTAGTTAAGAAAACTCAGGATGCACAAAACTATTCAGACTGTTACTTTAGCTTTCTCCCATTACCTCATCAGTAATATTCACCACATTTTGCTAAATGTTTATTGATTAGAGTGTCGGAATCAAATTCTGCTCTAAATGTGTGTGAATACATTGAAGAGGCTTCGTGTTTTTCACTGTGAAATGCAATTGTGCCTTGAATAAGAAGGTACCAAGAAGCCAAATTAAAGTAATAATGACTTCTTGGCTTTGATTTTTCATTGTAGTATATGGGATTTTACAGCAGGAAATGCTTACCATTCATTTCTGATATTTTTTAAAGCACAACTCAAAACATTCAGATTGTACGTACATAGCAGTAGGGATCTGTGCCCTTCAGGTACATTGAATCTGACCATTAGTTCATATATGTCATCGAATTTTAAGAATACTCATGTTAATAATAGTCATCTATCCTTGCAATTTGAAAATGTTCTTATCTTTGTGAATTTGAATTGGATTTCTGGGCAAAAGAATGTGTTTCTTTTATGTGGCTTTCTGTCTGAAGGCCTTGTCAGAATCTGTCAGGCTCTTGTTTAAGTTTAGTGGGATCATGGCGTCAGAGAAGCAAAGTTTTCAAAGATACAGTACTTCAGGAAATAGAAATGATTGACCAACTTTAAAAATAAATATGCAGCTTCAGTTGCCCAGAATCTGAGTTCCATTTCTCATTCTTGGTCTTGAGCTGGTCAGGTGACATCAGCAGATTAGAAGTTGAATGGAGATTAAATGGATTCAGGAGGATGTTCCACTTAGAGCAGTCTTCAAAATGATAAGATGTTCTAGAAGAAACGAATATAGTAGGAACTATACTTTGCCTAAGTTTCTATCCCAGAGTTTCTTGCAAGAGTTTAGGAGTTTTGGACCTTGTGTATTGGCAGAAAAGTTGTCTCCATTTTTGCAAGCATGACTTTTATACCTGTGAGCTCATTTGAGGTGCATTTAAACCTGAAATAATTTCCCTGTGTTATGCTTCATGGAATTAACATTGCTTTTCCAGAACATTTTCAGATTCCCCTCCTTACATCCTGAGCTGCTTCTGTGTGTACATCTGTTGATTTTACCCATCCACAAGGAACAATGATAGTCACATTAGAGAACAAGAAACCAGTAATACATGGTCTCTAACTGATGATTTGGGCCTGGATTTGATTGAAAGTGTTTGCAGTTCCTCTTCCTTAGAATATAGAGTGGATGAAAATGTTTTCAATGCACAGAACAGGATGAATTCTTTTTTTTTTTTTTTTTTTTTTTTTGAGACGGAGTCTGGCTCTGTCTCCCAGGCTGGAGTGCAGTGGCCGGATCTCAGCTCACTGCAAGCTCCGCCTCCTGGGTTTACGCCATTCTCCTGCCTCAGCCTCCGGAGTAGCTGGGACTACAGGCGCCCGCCACCTCGCCCGGCTAGTTTTTTGTATTTTTAGTAGAGACGGGGTTTCACCATGTTAGCCAGGATGGTCTCGATCTCCTGACCTCGTGATCCGCCCGTCTCGGCCTCCCAAAGTGCTGGGATTACAGGCTTGAGCCACCGCGCCCAGCGAATCCTTTTTTCTTTATGTAGCGATTTACACTTTTGTTACTCTATTATATATTCAGTTAGTGTCTGATAAGATTTTCTTTGCTTAAGGAGAACAGACATTGCTTTGGTATGTTTTATTTTTTTCCCTCCACTTTTGGAGCTTAGGTAAAAATCTCAAGCCACATGAATTGTTAACACCTCTGTTGGGAAAAGCCTTTGTGAGTTTTTATGTACTAGTTCTTTGTTTTTGTTATTCATCCTTTGTTGTTATTCATCGTGTCCTCCTTCTCTTCCCAATGTGCTGTTTTACCTAAGAGTTAGTCTACTTTCTGAAGATCTTTTAGAGAGAGGCTCTGGAGTGCTGAATCACCTTTAATGATACAGCACTCCTGCCATCTCGGCATCTACGTAGGACTTCCAGAGACTTCCTGAATGTGTCTGCTTCAGACACTAAAGTACAGTTGGATCGTTTTCTTATCTCTTTTTCGTAAGCAGTACTTTGCGGGTACTCCCCTTTGAAAGCCAGAAGCATAAACCCTTGGGGAATCTAACTTGTAGACATGCAGAAAAAGAAATGCCTTTATGTGAGATCTGTGAGTACTTGAAAGCCCTCAGTGTGTGTGAAGTGTATGAGAAATACATGGAATTCCCAAATAGTTTAGCAAAGGCAGGGCACAATATCAAATAATTTAAAAGTGGTCCAAGGAACTGTAAGAAGAAGGAACTAATTCTAGAATAAATGTTAAAATGCCATTCAAGAACAAAACCACAGATGCCAGACAAACCTCCTGTGCTTAAATTATAGAAGAATAAAAATCTGAATGAATGGAAAGCCTTATGTGTATACAGTTTACAAATTCCTATTTCTAAAATTTAAGTCCCTGATTTAACAGAAGTATATAGTTTAATGCTTAACTGTCTTGGGAAACCTCATTTGTGACATCATCTAAGAGGATGGAAAGACCAGGGAGCCAGTGCCACGTTGAACAGAACAGTGGTTTAGTGAATGTGTGAGGAAAGACACGGGCAACTGATTACTAATGTTTTTGTAATCAGTTTATAACTTGGAGCCATGAAAAACAACAAAACTAAACTGTTTTGACAGCCTGTCCCCTGTGACTTTTCCTGTAAGTCACTAGCAGTAGGTGTGAGGTGGGCTTGCCCATGACCAGAAGGGGTGTGTCTGTGTGTGTGCATGTGCATGTGTGTGCATGCATGTTGGTCTGCAGTCACAGCATACCTTTATGTGCATGTGTCCTCGCAGCTTGGAACTCAGCAATATTCTGGGAGGGTGGAGGTGAACTGTCCCATGTATTATATATTTTTTGAGATGAAGACTTGCTCTGTTGCCCACGCTGCAGTGCAGTGGTGCGATCTCAGCTCACTGCAACTTTTGCCTCCTGGTTCAAGCAATTCCCTTGCCTCAGCTTCCCGAATAGCTGGGATTACTGGCATGCACCACCACTCCCAGCTAATTTTTGTATTTTTAGTAGAGATGGGGTTTCACCATGTTAGCCAGGCTGGTCTCGAACTCCTGGCCTCAGGTGATCCACCTTCTTTTCTTTGGCCTCCCAAAGTGCTGAGATTACAGGCATGAGCTACCGTGTCTGGCCCCACATATTGTATTTGTTTCAGGGTATATTGAAATCTACTCCCGGGAATGGTGGAATGGGTTTTGGTGTGTATAATGGAAATACATAGAGTGGTTATTAAGTCTAGAATCACATACATTAATTGTATTGAGATGTTATATCAATACATCATTTATGATGTGTATCTGGTCCCAGATCTCATGGCCACCAGTTTGTTTCAGCATTTTGAATGCTTTTTAATAGCATTCAGTAGCATTAATGGAGGAGGACACTGTGTTTTCTTAGTTAATCTCATTGATTGGTTTGGTATAAGTTTGGGTCAGAAATGAAACTGCCAAAACATGGATCAGTACAAGGAAGGGACACACGGCTTAAAATGTCCACAGTCTTGGCAATGGACTTGGCAGTTCTCCCAGTAAGCAGAAGTACTTGAGCTTAATTCTGAACTTAAAATAATATTTTATACTTAATTTTAGGAGCTTTCATTTACAGATTGAAAAATGCCTTGACTGTATTCACATAAATGGTGCTCAAACGTTGTACTCCTTATAAGAACCACAGCAGTCCGCAGTAATGTTGGTTACTTCTGAGTATTTTGGTAAAGGAACAAAGTCAAAATGAATGTATTTAATAAGCTTCTTTATCATTTCCATTGTTTTTATAAAAATATTTTGGTATTGTTGCCTGCATTTTAGCCACTTCTAACTTTTTGTATTATGAATTCGGAGAGGATAACAAGCCAACTTTAGACCTTCTGCCAGGGGCGATGGTGTTTTTCTTCCGTGGGTAAGCCATTGTGAATGGAGGCCGGCGGAGCAGCACACTGTGTGAACCTGGCAGCGCTCATCTTGGCTCGTTTAGCAGTCCCTCTGTTTACAACGTAAGATGTTCAGCATGGGTCCAAAATTTCGCTTGCTCTGAAAAACATGCCCCCGAGGCTCTGGGCAGTTTGGGGCCTTGGTTTCCACCTGCAGATGCGGTCAGATGCCTGGCTTCTGGGGCCAGAGTTCCCTCTGTTACTTGTTGAGTCTCTTGTCTTCGCTGTCAGAAGCTGAACCGACATTGGGGGCTTTGCTGTTGATCCACTTTAGCAAACCCTGCTGCAGAGGACTGTAAAAACAAATAACTAAAAATAAACTTAGAAAATATAACTCAGAAGCCTGGCTGTGTCGCTGTGGTCAAATGCTTGCCTTTGAGGACTTTGGCAGATTGTGCTATTGCATTGGGCTTTAACTTTCCGGCACCCGCAAGGCAGACCTATGATGTCCACATGGCTGACTCTTGATCCCTGGCCATTGTGAGCAGAGGAATCAAGGGTTTAGGGAGGCAGTATTGGGCAGTGTGGAAGAGTTAGATGAGATGAAGCAGTTAGCACAGTGCTTAACCCATACTAAGTGCCCCCAACCCTGCCAGCCAAATTAGGTGCATAGTTACCAGCTTGGGTCTGGATTCAGCAGCATTCCCACTGCCCGCTAAAAGGGTGGGCTTGGACAGTTCCTGAACCTCCCTAAATCTGTTTCTTCATCTTGACCACACACGGTCTGTCTCAGTGGTGGTGTGGATTAAGTGAGGTGCTAGCACTTATTAGGGGAAGATCCCCCAGACCTGCAAAGCAGGGCTGCTGCTGCAATTCTGACCCAGTCTTGCTGTATGTTTGCCGCAAAGGGGTGTGGTATGTGTGAGACATTTCTTTATGAACCATTTACACTGCTGGAAATGTACCCAGCAACGTGATGGCAAGAACTTCAACAAATTGCTAATGAATCAGGCTCTTATTGGAAGAAGTTAATCATCCGAAGATGGGGGAAGACTGGACTTTCAGAGGTATCTTGGGGCTAGAGAATGAAGTTTGAGTCAGCCGAGCTCTGCCTTCCTGTTTGTCGAAGAACTGGGGTCTGGGAGTCTTGCAAAATGGAGCTGGGCTTCTGAAGAACCCATTGGGTAGGTACTGGGCATGCATTAGACAGCAGTGCTACGTTGGTCAAGACCTCCCCATTGTGAACAGTAAACCACTTTCCTCCTCCACTGGCCCATTTGGATTGATACACTTTTTCAGTGTCAGAAATGCACTTTCTCCCTCTGCCTTTCTGAATTACGGTGCTCTGCTCAACTCGGTGGCCAGTGTTTCTTGAATTTCCTTGTCCACCGCCTTCTCCCATTCGAGAAAGTAGAGAGAAGAACAGGGATGCAGGCTCTGGGTCTTATGGAAGCCCTTTACAACCATGAAATAAAGAACACCAGCTGCATTATGTGTGTTTAAAACGAGAGGTTGTTTATACAATACTTTTCTATTGACCACTTCCATCTTGCCTGAAACCTGGGCATTCTTTCTGTAGTTTCTCTGACTTTTCTGTCCCACGTCCTCACCCCTACCTTGCCTTTTGTCTGGGCTCGGTTCCCTGTTCGTATTCTTTTCTGACATTAAACTCTTGCTAGTGGAGTGTGTGCTTGAAACGTCTTACCAAGTTGTCCTCTAAGTGGTACCGTTGGTGTACAGTCCCATTGGAGAGCACGTGTACGTTTCCTTAGGCCCTTCCAACACTGGCTTTATCAAACATTTTGATCTTTGCTGAGCTGATGGTTGGAAGTCTGATTTGCATTTCTTTACTTGAGAAAGGCTGAGCGTGTTTTCATTTGTATAAATCATTTTCAGGTCCTTTCCTGGGAGCCATCTGTTCATGTCTTTCATAACCACTTTTGAGTGTTGTATCTGAATTTCACAGAAACGAGATAGATACAGGGTGGGAGCAGCAGGAAGGAAAGGCGGACCGAGGAGTGTTACGGATTCCATGTCAAGCCGTTTGGTTGCAAGTAACAAGAACTCAGAGTATTTTAGTTCAAAAAGGGTTTGGCCTTTTGATCAGGGGAGGGAGGGCTGTCGTGCTGGTGTCCTAGAGTCGCCATGTTCAGGGTGGGAAGATGAGAATGCCTGCCTCCATTCACCAAAGAGTGCCGACTCCGGGGCCAGGCATGGTTCCAAGCTTGGGGATGTAGGGCTGAGCTCGCCGAGGCACAGTCCTCCCAGCCCTCCCCATCTGCACCTCCCGCTGTGCCCACCCTCCCCAGCCCTCCCTCCCCAGCCCTCCCCACCTTTCACAGACTCTTGTGTATTTGTCACTGGTGAGCAGAACTGGCATGACTCCAGGGATGGAATCACAAAGCAACTATTTTTGTCTTTCGCTGTTTAAGACATAATTCAGTCAGAGACCTTCTCCTACCCCTGGTGAGAACTCAACTCAGGGCGACCCATCACCTTTTTGAGTGCTCTGGGGTAATAGACTTTATAGTCCTCTTAGGTCGCCAAATGCTTTCCTAACTCAGAAATTGGAATATCGCATCTGTGTGGGTGAAAGCTGTGACAGCTGCTCACTGCCCCGTCTAGCTCCCCAGAGTTAGAACAGGAAGAGGGAGCAGAGATCTCAGCCCTCCATAGGAACTGTCCTAAGTCGGCCGCACTTCCTGAGCTTCCAGGGTTTCGTTCTCTTTCTCTCATGGGGTCCTTTCAGGAATCTTTGAGGCCCCCTCTGCCTCCCCACTTCTTGTCCCCGGCTCAGAGCCTTCCCATGTGCCTTGACCAAGGCAACTCCTGGGATGTGCTAATGCTGTTGCCTCCGACCACCGCTTCCTCCTTTGCAGCTCCTAGGAAGCCAGTGATAGCTCCAGCTTCTTTCTGCTGAGCCCTGGCCACCCTGCTAGATGGCCTTTTGGGGCAGTCCTTAAGATGACTCCAGGCAAGCTTGTTGATCTGTGAGGCCAGGGTCTGGGCCAAGGGAAAGGCTTTTGGACCCCCTGCCCTGTCAAACTCGGGATTTGCCAGTCGGCCCCAATGCTCTTCTGTTAGATTTGATGGGTGAGTCAGACACCAGCCCACTGAGTCTCCAGGACCCCATTTCAAGCTTTTGAGTATTGCGACCCCTGCTCCGGAAGGAGTGGGACCCAGTGTCGCCCTCTGCAAAGAAACCATCTCTACGGAGTCTTTTCAAATATGCCCTCCTCATGGTGAGGGATGGCACAGTCAGGGTTCAGACTCCTGCAGCAGGAGGCCGGGCGCCATCAGGAGTCCTCATTTTGTGGCCACGTTCTCTAGTGTGAGCGTCGTCCTCTCTGGCTGGGTTCTGATTTTCTACACGTAGCCCAGGCGTAACCTGTGCCCACCCGTGTTAAGTGTCAGACTGGTCCTGCAGCAGCCCAGTGCCTACAGTGGGGAAGGACCTGCTGGGCAAAGCAGGGGGCTCATCAGGCCAGGGTCTCTAGAGCCGTATCCCGGGCTGCTGAGAAAGGGTGTGTGGGTTGCATGATGCAGAATTCCGGGAGATGTCATTTCCATCATAGTCCAAGGAAACACTTGACTATGATGGAAATGATAGAACCTCCCTCGCCTGGTAGAGGGAGATGGTTCTGGAGGGAAGCTTCTGTAGCATCCAAGCCCAAGGTGGGCAGGAGCCCCTGAGCCGAGCTGCTGGGACTGAAGAGGGAACGGAGGGAGTGGGAGTGAGATGCTAGGAGGCAGCGCTGATGGGACTGAGAGGAGCGGGACATGGAGTGGGTTTCTGGGTGGTGCCCCGTGACTGCTCTAGATGGGGGAGAAAGTGTAGAAGGGGCGAGGAAAGAGTGTGCAGGGATGGGCTGAAGGCCACGGCCCTTCTCGGACCCTGAGGAGATGTTGGGAGGTGACTGGATACACCCAGTGACTGGTCTGAAGATTGGGAACAAGTTAGGGCTGGAAAAACAGACTTGGGCATCACCGCTGTATTTGGAGCTGGAAATAGGCCCAGATTAGGGAACCTGGGCGCATGAGGACTGGATTCCCAGTGAAGGTGGAGGTGGGCTTGCCAGCCATTTATATGCTTTTCTGAAGAGCATGGAATTCAATAGCATTGGGCGGGTTGGCATTGGGAGAAAGAGAAGAACCAGGCAAGGTTAGGACGTGGCCTTGCTGGCATGATGGAGGAAGCGCTCTTTACCTCAGACCACACATGAACTGCCAGCATCTGCCCTGATGGTGCCAGGGGCAGTGGAGATAACAGGCCGCTCTTCTCAGCCATTTCCTTGAGACCAAGAGAACATTTATTGTGTAGCAGATGAAAGACCCGATTGAGAATTTGAGATTTATAGTATAATGTAAAGTTTGGAAATAATGATTGCATTTGTTAATTCTATTTCGGTCTTTGGAATCAAGGGTTTCTGAACCTGAGATAAGCCGGTTTTTCGTTTCATAAAAGCTCTAGTCATTTTTCTTTGTTGAAAGTGGACCACAGTAATGTTGATGGATTTGTTGTAGGAAGCACTTCTACGTGGCTTAGAAGCTTCGCAGACACAGCACCCCCGCCTTCCCAAACTGCCATTGGCCACTCTGCAAATCCTGGTGGTACAGTAGATTAGAACGGTGTGGAAAAGATCTTGTTCTAGAGGAGAGGAGGCTGATCCAGAGGCATCTAGTCACTTGCCTGAATCACAGCTAATAAGCAGCAGGAGGAATGAGGACTCGCAGCTTCTGATTTGTTTTTTCCTTTTGTTCGAAGCCCAGTGTATTGAACTGGGCAATCGGCATGGTATTTACTGTCTTATATTGTCCAGGTAAGAAACCTGGAGCTTGTTGGGAGCAGAATTACAAATATATATATTTTATACTGACTGCTGTAGTCAATTTTAATCAAAAACTACGCAAATACTTTATTTGTATTTTAGAGACGGGGTTTTGCTCTGTTGCTTAGGCTGGATTCCAACTCCTGTGCCTGGAATTCCAGTTACAGCCTTCCCTGCACCTAAGCATTGCCTCTAATAGTGTCCAAAAAAAAAAAAAAAAAACTTAGAAGAAGGCATAGTTTTCTCCACGATTTTTGAGAAATTCTCCATGATTTTTCTCCTGAGCTAAGCAAGTGAGACTACAGAAGATAAAGAGGAAGGTGTGGAAGGCAGAGATACCAGGGGGCAGGGCTTGGTGGGACTCCACTGGCAGTGGGGGGTCGTGGAGGAGGTTTCCAGGTGGGAGGTAAATGTGCCGCCTCTAGATGGAGATGTCAGGGGAAAGCATGGGCTGGGGTGTAGATTTGCCCCTTGTGGTATTAACAGTACCACTCCCCACAGGGACAGTCAGTGATGCTGGGGCCAGCGCAGCTCTGCACTGTCTTTAAGGCAACCAGGAACTGAACACACCTGACCCGATAGCTAGGCCTGAGGACGTGGCAAAGCCCATGCACTGGGGCCAGGAGCACAGCTCTGAAGCCTTCAAAAACATGGTTGGTGTTAGAGGCAGTAAGAGAGAAGCACAGTGGAGGTAGGACTGAGTTCTGGGATTTTAAAAAAGGAGCAGTAAGGAAGGATATAGGCAATCCCAAGTGAGTCTGTAGGATGCCTAGAATCTTCCTGACTACAGGTATGTAATGAAACACTTTCTGTAATGTCTTATGAGGAGCTAAAAAAGGGTAGAGCCATCTTTTTTGAGGTTAAAATGTGATGCTTTAAGAAAAGTGATGCTGGGCGGGCGCGGAGGCTCACGCCTGTAATCCCAGCACTGTGGGAGGCAGAGGTTGGTGGATCACGGGGTCAGGAGATTGAGACCATCCTGGCCAACATGGTGAAACCCTGTCTCTCCTAAAAATACAAAAATTAGCCGGGTGTAGTGAAGCATGCCTGTAGTCCCAGCTACTTGGGAGGCTGAGGGAGGAGAATCGCTTGAACCCGGGAGGCAGAGGTTGCAATGAACCGAGATCACGCCCTTGCACTCCAGCCTGGCAACAAAGCAAGACTCCGTCTCAAAAAAAAAAAAAAAAAAAAAAAAAAAAAAGTGATAGAAGAGTAATGCTTTTCCCATAAAGACTAAGAAGAGTCAGAATCTCTTAGATGTGGGCAGGAGGATTGTTGGGCCCTGCCCTTCTCAGGCTCACCAAACATTTGCCTCGTTTTGGCATTCCCATTTGAGAAGGTGTGTAGAGAAGTTGGAGAGGGTTCAGAGAAGCATTTTCAATATTACTGAAGTTATGCGAAGTAAAAGTAATTTTAATGCAGAATAAAATCTGAAGAAATAGGTTATATTTAAGTAAGACAGGGAGTTTAGAGAAATTTCCCAGTGGTTAGAGGTTTTAGCAACCAAGGCAAAGGGCAAAATGTTAATATCTCAGGTAAATTTGATTAAAAGGGAAACTAATCAGGATTAGGAAACCACGTAACTGCAGTGAGTAAACAGATGCATGGTTAGAATAAAAAAAATCAAGAAACTAAAAGCAATCTCAATTGTATGCCAAGTGTTTAAGCTTTACTTAAAGTAAAATTAGAGTATGAAACCTATTTGACAATATATGAATACAAATCGATAAACCCTGAAACAAAGCATATATAAATGCTCTTACCAATGCAAAAAACTTCCATCTGTTAGATACATAAACAGCATTTCCTTAAAAGCGACATATATTTTATACTGACCGCTGTAGTCAATTTTAATCAAAAACGACACAAATATTTTATTTGTATTTTAGAGACGGGGTTTTGCTCTGTTGCTTAGGCTGAATTCCAACTCCTGTGCTTAAGTGATCCTCCTGCCTCAGCCTCCCGAGTAGCTGGGACTACAGATGCACACCACTGTGCTCAGCTAAATATTTTAATGTGATTGGTTTCAACAGTTTATACCCACAGTTTTGATGTGAAACTGACAAACCTATGAGCTGACAGCCACAGCCCATGTAGAGGAATGACTCTAAGCACACTTAATTGTGTTTAAAAAAAAAAAAAATCTAGATGCCTGCTAATGTTCAGATCTGAAATGAAGAATGAGGTAATTTTATTCTTCCATTGTAGGATCTCATACCACGTTCCAAATCCTAGATCATACATGGAGTGTAGACCAGGAAGGGACCTTAGCAATAATGGCTTAAGCCTCCCATTGGACAGATGAGCGAGGTGAGGCCAAGAAGCGTGAATGATATGGAAGCCTCCAGCTTGAATACACTCCTTAAATGAATGAGTGTTGGCATGGAACAGAATCACGCGCGTGGCTCTTGTCCACTTTCCCAAAGCCCTTCGATTAACTCCTTGGTCCCACTAGCTTCAGACAGTTCCCTGATCAATACATCGTTAAGCAACCAAAATATCTCATTGCATCCAAGGAGCAGTGTATTTGCAAGGCTTGTGGATGTGGCAGCCCTGGGGTAAGGGGCCTGCCGCCTAGTGACATGACCAACGCTGTGGGGTGCTGGGTGATTGGTGTTGATGTGTACCCTGGACTCGTTGGTTACGCAAGGGTGGTTTGAACTTAGCTTTCAGAGGCTGGTTCATTCAAACCATGGGTCCCCGCACGTTTATGGCCCCACACTTCAGGGAACCAGCATCTACCCAGTTGTTATGTTCCCCAAATGTTCCCTAACTCCAGAGGTGCCGTTTCTTTCCCTGGCTCATAGCTAGGGAACGTTGCCTCTAAATCTTAGAGTAAGAATTTCCATGAGGTTGCACAGTGAGTGGTACAACCATTTTTAGCTGGTCTGTCCCCTTCTTTAACCTAAGGAAACCACCACTTAAACTCTTGGAGAGAGAAGCGTGCCTAGTTCTTGTGTGCTTTTGTTTACGTATACATATTGTAGACGCTGATGTCGAGTCTTGTTAGTGAAGTGCACTTTAAGTTACATAGTCTAACTTAAAACAGGTACTACATAAAAAACATTTGCTGAATCTGTGTGTAGCTGACAGCCATCTATAAAAGTGCATATATCTTATGCAGTCTTTTAGAGATCCTGGTTGCAAATGAAGCCGAGAAAAACATTATCACTAAAATGAAATATTTTAAGAGATACTGGCTATAATTCTCCTGGAACCACTTGGACTTGACAAAGATTTTTCAAAAATGATTTAGGAGGCCCACCTTTGATGCTCTTCCTAGCGGAAAGTTGCAAGTTAATAGATTGAATGTCCCCTCGAGAAGAAAATGAAGTCTAAACTTAACGGTCTCGTCAATCTCCTTTTTCCCTTTTGAGATCAGATAGTATACTACGTATTTGGGACTTCTCTGACTTCTGAGTGCAGTTTGGGTTGATTGCACAATGCAGTTTCTCTCATTTTGAACATCTGCATGATTTTAGACATTGTGCCTTTAAAAGGGCAGGCAACAGGCCCTTTTACGTTTCTCTTCAGATTTTTCTCTACATCCTGTTTTGTGTGGTTAGATCAGTGGATGAATCACATGATGTTTTTTGCTGCTTCAGTGACAGAAATAGAGATTCAAAATAACCACACAGAGGAGTATCCCGAATGGTTACCAAACATGTTGCTCAAAAACATGCTTTCCTACGGTTCCAGTGCTTTATGTGAGAGCCGTCAGAGGGCTGTGTGTGAGGGCGCTGTCTACAGAATGCAGGCAGGAACTGCTGGCTTTGAACTGGCTGAATATGCAATGCAGACGTCTCAACACTCCATGTCTTTCAAAGCCCTTCCTCACACTCCACTGCAATTTTGGTTCCAAAAGAAAGATGGGGAGCAGAACTTAGAAGATAAAGGACCCCTTTTCCTGGACGTGCAATGGTCTGATCGATGAAGACGTCATCCTAAGTTTAGAAGTCAGCTCACCTGCAAAGCTGGTACTAACCGGCACATGCTGTCCTGGGCACTGTTCTGCTGAGTGAGTTACTGAAGTAGAAAGATTTTTAAATACAAGAAAATATTTCTCAAGGAAATGTAATTACAACACTGTAAATACTTGCTATTTTGCAAAACACACTGTCTCCCACTTCAATTTGAAGGGGAAAGAAACCAGTCAGCTACTGAGTCTGGAAATCGATGTGTTTCTAGAAACCAAGGGTATGGAAAAGTTACTCTCCCCCTGCCCCTTCCCTCCAGAAGATCCCCAAATGGGGAACAAGTAAGAGCAGGGAGCTGTTAACATTTCACACTTCTTATTCTGAAGATTTGAGTGAATAAACTTTCTGAGAGTTACGATACGTAATGATTATTCCAACCAGGACAGAGATCTAGAGGGCTGGGAGTGAGCACTCCTGAGCTGGCCCCACTGCGATGCACCCTGGTGTCTGGAGAACTCAGCCCAGCTCTGTCATTACCCTGGGAGCTCCCAGGCCTCCCAATCCGGCCCCCCCCCCCCCTGCACCTCCCAAGGTTATTTATTGGGAAGACTGAGGGAGTGAAGTACAAAGTGCTTTTACTATTGTAAAGCAGTTTTATTTGGCCCCCTCTGATACGTCCTAAGCCAATATTAAATGTTTCAGTTTCTTAGGGACTCGGCTCTCCAGGACATTTCCAAGCCAAACTTCTGGCTAATGCGAACAATCAAGGCAAAGTGAAAACAAGGGAAGAGTAACTTTGGTACGAGACAAACCCCATGCAGGCGGTCACGGGGGATGACTGGTTTTCACCCAGAAATGCAAACAAGTGGCCTTCAGTGCCCCATTTGAAGAATCTCAAATGGGAGGGTTTCCTGCCAATGTGCAAATCCGTCAATACTCCGTGAGCCATGTGGCCGGCAGGTCCAATCCTACCATGACTTTCCAAGTGCAAGCCTCGTCTAGTTCTTTTTGCTCAATTGTTGAGTGTCTCACTGACGCCCTTTGCCACTGAGATCCCTGTAAGTCACTACAGAACAAATGGCAACTGCACATTTAGGATGACCTCCCTTGTTTCCCTCAAATAGGCCACCAAAGGAGGAGCTCTAGCCTTGGCTTGCTCAGAGAAAATCCTCACTCTCTATTTTCTATGCTTTGAGTTGCCCAAACCTGTTTCTCGGCATCTGAATGAAAAACTACTTCATGGCCTTGTATTTTTAGATTGTATTCGTCCACAAGCAGTCACTCAATTTTGGAGAAAGCCACACCTGGTCTTTCCATGGTCTTTGACGTGAGAATCTCACAGGTATGGTACCCTTGTAAATGCAGCTGTCGGCTGAACACCCTGCAATGAAAAATAAATGTTTTGGGGGAATGTTTCTTTGGTCACAAAAGTCAAAAGGTTGCCCGTAATGACTCTGAACAGTGGGAAGAAGAAAGGTCACGCTCCCTGGTTTGATCTCCTCTCATGTCTAGCTGGATGATGGGACTCGGTTAGAACAAATGCAGGAGAAAATGCCAGTTCTCAGTTTTGCCTCAGAAGTTGTTAGGCTGTGACTTAAGCAGCCCAAGTGAAGAAAATGTATGAAGAAGGATCACGTGCTTTAAGGTGAACGGTTTGGACAAGTCCTGCCAAATCAGCTCCGTTGTGGTGGCCTGAGTGTGGCACTGCTTCCTGTGTTCTCAAAAACTCTTAACCAAATATTATGGCCCACTGATCTTGATCACTGAAGGGATCTCTGGAGTTATAGTTCCTCATCTCATAATGAGGAGGCCCTTACTGATCCTTCCTGGATTTAGAGGGAAAGGATTTGCTTTCTTTTTTTGGGACGAAGTTTTGCTCTTGTCACCCAGGCTGGAGTGCAATGGCGCTATCTCGGCTCACTGCAACCTCTGCCTCCCGGGATCAAGCGATTCTCCTGTCTCTGCCTCCTGAATAGCTGGGATTACAGGCATGTGCCACAGTGCCCAGCTAATTTTTACATTTTTAGTAGAGATGGGGTTTTGCCATGTTGGCCAGGCTGGTCTCGAACTCCTGGCCTTAAGTGATCCACCCTCCTCGGCCTTCCAAAGTGCTGGGATTACAGGCATGAGCCACTGTGCCTGGCCTGCTTTCTTAATTTGGATCTTTAAGCTCCAACCCCAGAATCATGAAAGAGTCACACATGTTAAAAAATACTGCTGTTTAATTTTCTAGTAATGTCCTTTAAAAAAAGCTGATACATTGAGTTTTTTTTATCTTCTCAGATCTGCCTCTGAAACCACTGCAAAGCAGCTATGCAACTTAAGTTTTCAGCACTCATGTATATATAAATGGAGGAAAAGCCACTCTGAGGAAGCACACCAAGGACATGTCCCCATGTGGGCACACCCCGTCGGCACTGGGTACCCAGGAATGTGAGTGCAACCCTGGCATGCTCACAGCTAACTTCATGCCCTTGCATTCTTTTTTGCTATGAGGAACAATATGATCACACAGCACTGAAATAGTAGACACAAAGGGCCTACCTTTTTCTTTCTCATTTTTGCCCTTCCAGCTTACACTTCTATTCCTATTCCAGTGACCCGTTTGTTCCTCAGTTACCCATAATGAAAAATAGTTCTGTCATTTACTAAGCCTTACATTCAAATGCAAATGACGGACTTTATAAAACTGCTGCAAATAAGGTACAATGTTCATTGATACAATACGTTTCAACTGCAGGTATGTTGAGCACAGAAGCAATCACCGTATTGTATTAGAGACATTTTATTGAAAATGCGAAAATAGGAAATGTATTATAGCCTAAAATAAATTACATAACATATACAGCATATATTTATATCTTTAAAATATTTTTTTGTTTAGGTTCTTTCAGTCTAGGAATTTTGACTAAATCAACAATTTAGTGAACTGTGTCTATAATTTTTTAAAGGAAAAAACCTGCTTTCCAAAACTTAGAAAAATATACTGCACTGCATGGATTTCGAATGCGTTATTTCAGGGAGGACCACATAGTGACTCTGGTATCATTATAAAATGTCTTGCTTTATCGTATGGTGTGCGAGGGAAGTACCGTAGTACATTCTGAATTACCTGTACCGCGGAGTTATGACGTAAGGGTGGCAGAACCAGGTAATACATCTACTTCAAAAGTTACCCTACAGCAACCTGGCATTAGAATGCTGGATGAGACTTAAAGCTTCAGTTCACTGTAAAAAGTAAAATGCAAAGTTAGAACGCTCCATGTGACTCGCTCTAGTGCGACCTTCGGGAAAGGCAAGGGAAAAGCAAGCCTTCAGGAAAAGTCATGCGGCAGGGGCTGGAATCTGGAGATGCGCTTTTGTGACAACTTAAAAAAGTTAGCTCATGTATATACACGGTGGTGGGGGTGAGAACTGACAGCTCGCTCGGATCTAGGAGAACGCAGAGTGATATGCTATCATTCAACCGTGTCAGTTTGCTGCCCCCGGGGCATTTCAAACCTTTCTACGGGAGATTATGTCCGTCTGTCAGCCCGCTGTGGGCACAGGTCTCCCCGTTCCTCAGTGTGAACGGGACTCTGGGCTGCAGCCTGCCGCCCGCCTCCTGCATGTGTGGAGTAGATGGGTTCGAACTCCGTGGCGGAAGGGAAATTTAAGAGGCCACCGGGGCTCCATCTCTTTGTACAGCCATGTCACCGGGAAGCAAATCAAAGGAAGCTGAGTTTTAACCTGTTGATTCTTAAGAGCGAGGAAGAGGGCCAGGAGAGTCTGTGGCCTGCTGTGCGGGGTGGCCGAGAGCGACGGCACAACTGCAGTCCTTTGGTTCCAAGAGGAGATTGTCCAGGGGAGGAGGACACACCGTCGAGCTGTGTCTTCTGGGTTTTCGTGAGGCAGGGCATGAAGTCAGTTGTTGCGCTTGTTTTTACATAGCAACAGTGAAGACCATTCACCAGGTCCCCCCGTCAGTGTGAGCATACTCAGTATGCTAGAGAATTGACACGAAACCTTTAAATCAAGGCCTCTTTCGTCACCAAAACAAAAAAAAGGGAACAAAATACGACGGAAGAGGGAAGAGATGATGCCGAAGTGTCATCCTGACTGTCCCTGCAGTGCCCATGGCGTCCCATGCCTTATTCGTTCTCCTCTCTCATTTCCACGGTGTCTGTCACCTCCTCTGTTGGGGGCATGTCCGTCATGGCGGAGTCTTCCCCCTCCGTGGCCGACTCGTTCTCCATCTTCTTTTTCTAGACCAAAGAAGACTCATCAGTGTGGGGCTGTGGACGGGGACAATGCACAGCAGAACCACGAGCAGGGGGACACCACCAGGGTCTTGGGGGACCCCCCCCACTGTAGGCTTAAACCTTCTTATGGTTGGGGTGGCCTCACCTCTTTTGCATCTTAGTTCAGCGTGTTCCTTGCAATTTCGTGTCTGTGCACCTGCCACTGAGCTAGGCAGGCACTTCGGAGGATGCTGTGTCCCACCGCCCCGCCCCCGACAGCCCACCCCTGCTGCCCTTTCCAGTGAGGGCTCTGCTCTCCCCGACTCCTCAGTCACCTGCAGACTTCTTTTCCTTCCTCCTCCCTAAAGCCTCAAGCTTGGAATCTCACGTTATCAGAATATTCCACCTTGTACAGCCTCCGTCAGTCACCTCTGGGACAGCTCCAGGCTTGCTGTCATTCTGTTCTCTCCCACTTGCTGCCTGTCCTAATTCCTGGTCACTTCCCTGCCATGTTGCCTGTTCTTACAATAAATGGCTGAGAATCTCAGGGATCAGGTTCACAGCCCCACTTCAGCCACTCCTGGGTCACTGCAGAACTTGTCATTATCGACACGTTGGGCACCACCAACAGGCCAAGGCAAAGACACTGTCCTCTGTCTGCTAACCCCGCTGGTCCCCCATCCATGGATCCCGCCAGCCCTTCACTGTGGCCACCTTCTCGATGTCCTCCCTCCCCTCTCTCCTCAGCTTACATGACATGCTCAGTAATGACCATTTCCCTACCCTGCTTTCCTTCCATCATATTTGCCAGGCAAAGCCCCACCTGTGCTGAGGTTCAGATCTCTACCATCTCAGCCCACACCACTCAGCTGCCATGGCTGGGGAAACCCAATAGCAGGGGACAGCCAGTGTCAGATGCGTGTCACGCACCATGAGCAGGCCCTCTGAGTGGTCTGGCCGTCACCCTGCTGCCCCGGCCTGTTCACTCTGCCATTCTCCTGACCAACTGCTTCCCCACCCATGTGTCCTCGTTCTTCCGCCCTCCAACACCTCCCTTTTCTCAGACGACGATCTGGCTTCCTACTTCACTGAGAAAAACAAAAGCGATCAGAAAGGCCCTTGCGCAAGCTCTTGGACTGCATCTCTGCTCCGCCCGTGACCGGAGAGGCCGCCTGAGTCCTGGCTTGGGCTGCCTGGTCCTCGTGTGCACAGACACATTCGTATCACTGTCCCCTCTCCCATCGGCAGCATCGCCTGTCTGTGGGTCATTCCCCAAAGCAAGCCATAGGCTGAACTTGGCCCCGTCTTCGCTGGCTTTCTGAAATCCATGTCCACACCTCTCTCTCCTTTGGAGCAAAACTCTTCAAAGGGACTGTCTCTACTTGCTGCCTTCAGCTTTTCCCCTTTTCTCTTACCCCACTCCCATTAGGCTTCCAGCCACCCTAAGCCACGAGACTGGGCAAGGTCACCAAGGATCCCCCACTGATGAGTGCCACCATCCAACTCTGGTCAGTGGCTGCTCAGGTTCTCCTGCACCCAGGAGGATGCACCTGGGAGGAGGCTCCCGGGGTGGCTGTCTCACCTGCTTCCGGTAGACATAGCACGCGGCGATGGCGACCATGGTGGATTCTCCCACAAAGCCCGCCAGGAGGGAGCCCACACCCAGGGTTGCACCGTGCACCCTGCAGATGAGAACACAAAGGCGATTTGTCTGTTAAGGCCAAGTCAAGGCACAACCGTCCATGCCAAAACCCAGGAAAGTAAGTGTATCCTTGAGACGGCTGAGACCAGTGGTGTTCTCCATCTGTTGGCTTCGTAAGGGCCACAGCTAATAACCTAATGTGTGAGGGGAACTGGGAACTCGGGGTTGGGCCGCCTCCCTCCCGCAGCACATGGATCCTACAGCACACGGACCCGACAGCCCTTCCTACCCTCCCAGGACACTGGGAGCTCTCTGAGCGCGGGGACCATATCCTTCTTCTCTTCTGGTTTTCACGTCCAGCATACGCTCGAGCCCGTGCAGGGCCAGCCACACCCCAACAGGCGCTCAGTGGCTATTACTCGTGTCTGGGCCTGACCCCAAAAGCCCTTTTCTTGAATGGATCCCAAGAGCCTCCACCTGGTGCCTGGGCAGACACACAAAACATCATTCTGAATTTCCGATTCTAGACAGGCCTGGGGCTTTCCCGTGGAAATGTAGATCTTAAACCTCTGGGCACAGTATTGAAGGGGCAGAAGGACCCACAGCCCCAAACTCCCTGACGACATACCCCAGGTAGGGCAGGACCACGAGGCTGGCGATGAGGACAATGATCCGCAGCACAGAGCTCGGGGCCAGGACGAAGGTTTTCTTCAGCGTCATCAGCCACCCAGTGAGATGCGCCCTCACTGTGACTGTGGGGAGGAGCAAAGGACTCGTCAGGCGTGCCCGCGTCCCCTCCCCATCCTGCTGCCTCTGGACCAGGGCAGCACGTCCGAGAGCCAGAGGCTGCCTGGGACCCTGGTCTTGCTGCTGAGCCTCTGGCCACCCCGTCTTCCTGCCAGGGCTCCCCATCCCTGCTCCTGAGCCTAGGCCGGCCTCGGCTCCCCGCCTCCTCACAGCCCTTTGGGTCTAAACGGCTGGGGACCGGCCGGCTCCTTGCTCCACTGGGACAGCATCTTCCAGGCAGCCTAGCTGCTCCTGTCCAGTCCTGTCCCTACACTTGCCCAGCCTCGCCCTCGATCATCCACCTTTAGAAGAGAACACTCAGAGAAAAGTGGCAATACGACGGCACTCTGGTGTGGTGCTGGGTGAGCAGAAAAGCTGGCACCAGAAGTCATCTTCCCTGCCTGCGGTCAGAGGTATGGAGACCAGAGCAGTGGGGTAGGAGGAGGAAGCTGCACGTCCCCACTTCCCTTTGTTCCTTCCCTGAGCTGGTCCTGACCACTTCCACCGAGGTCACTTCCCTTTCTCCCTCTCCTGATGCTGTGGCCCTCGTTGCTGCGCTGCCATTGCACCACAGGCTGTGTGGCCTCCCCGTGCCTGCCTCCTCACTGGATCTGAGCTGCAGGAGGGCCGTGGGTGGACAGCGGGGAACTGTGGAGAGCACGGGGCTCGCCCTTGTCAGTAGGAAGGCCCTGAGCATCTAGATTCCACCTGAAACTGGAAAGGCTTGAGGAAGCACAGGGCAGGGCCTGCTCCTTGAAGAGAGGGGCCCGTCACCTCCCTGTGGACAGCACCAGGCAAAAGCTCTTGGAGGAGGAAGTGCTCATTCCTGGGATACAAATTCCTTTCCAGGGTATGCTGGTTTGGAAGGCAGCCTCTGCCGTCCGCTTGGTCTAACAGCATGTCCCGCCTTCCTCTGGGTGGAAGCCTCGTATTAATACTAACAAGGCTCATTTTCTTCTCTTAGGCAGACAGACCCACTGAGGTTTTTGACCAAAGGAGAGAGTCGGTCCCAGGCATATGCTAAACTGGTTAGCCCAAATCCAACAGATTGCCAAGAGCGGCAGGGCCTGGCAGCTGTCTGGAAGCCCTTCATCTTACAGATAAGAAAGTGGAGTCAAATGGAGATTAAAGGTGAATCGCACAGCCAGCTATAGCCTGCTCCCAGCTGGGGCGCTCCAGGCCCCTCCTCTGGTCACTACCATAGGAAATTAGCTGCATGTGTCTCAATCTGCGAGTGCAGCTCCTTCCGGATGGTGACACCTTCCAGAGCTTGGTTCACCCTCTATCTACCCAACAAGTCCAGATGCCATCCCGGTGCTGTGATCTTCCAGCCACTTCTCCGTTTCTGCCACAGCCCAGAAAGTGATGCTGCAAGGCCTTAGAACAAGGGCTGCTCCATCAGCTCTGGCCTACCTGGGCTCCATGGCTCCTTTCTTTTTCTCTTTTTTTTCTTGTTTTTTTGAGACAGAATTTCACTCCTATTGCATAGGCTGGAGTGCAGTGGCATAATCTCGGCTCACTGCAACCTCCACCTCCTGGGTTCAAGCGATTCTCCTGCCTCAGCCTCCTCAGTAGCTGGGATTACAGGCATGTGCCACCATGCCCAGCTAATTTTTTGTATTTAGTGGAGATGGGGTTTCACCATGTTGGTCAGGCTGGTCTCTAACTCCTGACCTCAGATGATCCACCTGCCTCGGATTCCCAAAGTGCTGGAATTACAGGTGTGAGCCACTGTGCCCGGCCCATGGCTCCTTTCTTAACATGTGGCTTTGTAGATTCTGGCTTCCCAGTTTAATGATATAAGTGGATCTTTTGGGGAAACTGATATTTGACTAGGTGACACACCTGGTACAGAATTTAAAAGGTACAAAAGGGAATAGGGTACAAAGGTCTTCCTCCCAGTGGTGACTTCCCAGGCCCTTGTCCTGCTTCCCACAGGCAACCACTGTTAGCAGCTTGGTGAGTTACTTACAGAAAAAGAATGTAGCTATGCAAGCACTTAGCACATCCATATGACAATACAGACATACATGTGCTACATATCTGCTATGGAAATGGCTGCATACTAATCAACCATTCTGCAACCTGCTCTTCTCATTTAATCTAGAACGACCTCATTCTTGTCTGGTACACCTCACACCACTATATTGGCTTGGTGTAATAACTTTCCAACTGGCTTTTGTCTCAGCCATGAGCAGTTTCCTTTCTGAACATCCATCATCTGGCCTCAGGTTGCCCTGGAATCTTCCTTTCTCCAGCAGTCCTTCTCTGTCTTTGTATATCCCCAGGCTTTAGCAATAAGCTCACTCTATTTTTCTTTTTTTCATTTCACTTTTTAAATTAACATATTGTAAAACTGGCTTTTTGGTGCACGGTTCTGAGAATTTTAATACATGAACACATTTGTGTAACCACCACCACAACCAAGACAGAGGGCAGTTTTATTTTCTCCAAAACTCCACGTGCTACCCTTTCGGGTCTACTTTCTTTTTACTGTTTTTGCAATCACTGCACTTTTAAAAACAAGTTATACGGCCAGGTGCAGTGGCTCACGCCTATAATCCCAGCACTTTGGGACGCCAAAGAGGAGCACTTGAGGCCAGGAGTTCGAGACCAGCCTGCACAACATGGTGAAACCCCCATCTCTACTAAAAATACAAATATTAGCTGGGTGTGGTGGTGGGCGCCTGTAGTCGCAGCTAATTGGGAGGCTGAACAGAGGAGAAGTGCTTGAACCCGGGAGGCAGAGGTCGCAGTGAGCTGAGATTGTGCTACTGCATTCCAGTCTGCATTCCAGACAGAGACTCTGTCTCAACAACAACAACAACAACAAAATATATATATAAACATATAATCACATATATAAATAAAAAATATATAAAAACAAGTTATACCTATTGATTCATTTCTTGAACTTTCACCATACTGGCTAATGTTTGTGCATCTTTCTAAGCCACAATGAAATTTTACATTTGTGTTGGTGACATGATTGCAAACATTTCCAAAGAAAGATTTAATTAGGCATGAGGATAAACAGGAATGTTTCTTTCATTCTGTTTTTCTTTACCTGGAACTGGGAAGAAGGAGAAGATCCGCAAAGGAACAACACAGAGTTCTGCAAAGGCAAAGTCCACTCCAATGATGTCTATCAAGATTTTCTCGGACACGTTGGGTGTCCAAAACATCACGAAACAGAGCTGGGGGAGAAAGACATCGAACAGGTTGTGAGAAAAAGGTGGAAGCGAGTGAAATGAGCAGGTCAGGTGTGGCACAATCCTTGGAGAGTTACGAAAGGGGGACAACTGGCCCGACTGGGTGGCAGGCATGCTGGTCCCAGATCTGCCACCTGCCTGCGTGGCTGTCTCCTGACCACAGAGGCCCTGGTCCATTAGCCATGGCTGTACCCAGGGGACTCCCATGGCAGAGCAGATGTGGCTTCTCCAAGAGTGGGTCATTTATTTCTGAATGGGTGAGCAGGCCCGTTCAGAACCAATGTGCTTTGGGGCAAGGCTTAAGGAGACTGCCAAACAGCTCGGCCAGTTCTGCATGGACATGTTTTATTCATATAATTTTTACAGCTTTAATGAAAAAAAAAAAGACCTGAAAGTTCTTGGATGTGTACAGAACCACACAGAATCAGCACACATAATGAAAAGCGAAATGCTAGTGTTTAGAGTAAGGATCAACCTATGAACCTTTTAAAGTCTAGTTACAAGAATAAGAGATGAGACAGCAACAGAATTGGAACTCTGGAAAGCAGATGGGAGGTGGTAAACTGATGTAATAGATGCAGGAAAAGGGAATCCTGAACCCAATGGGGAAAGTGGAGCTTTCTCCCCACCTCCCTTCCCCGCAGATCAGAAAGTGAGGCACAGGTCCTTCCGGAGACGGGGCGAAGGCGGGGTCCAGAGCAGGATGGCTGGAAGTCAAGTTAGTAAGCAATCCATCCACAGCTCCCCTTGCATAGCTGGCGACTACATCTCCCCGAATTTGACAGGAAACAGGAGTTTAGTCTCCGGATGTGGTAAAACAGAGGGGTACCTGGCGTGGCCCAGAGCAGAGTTACTACAGGTTGAGTAACCCTTATCTGAAATGCTTGGAACCAAAAGTGTTCTGGATTCTGAAGTTTTCAGATTTTAGAATGTTTGCATTATACTTACAGGTTACGCATCCCTAATCCCCAAATACAAAGTCCAGAATGCTCCAATAAACATTTACATTGAGAGTCATGTCAGCGCTCAAAAGTTTCAGATTTTGGATTTTCCATTTTTGGATTAGGCATACTTAATATGTACATGTAAAACGGGGATATAGAGAAGGATGACATTTGCATGTTCGGGCTTCCTTCCTCTTCTGTGCTCCCAGAACATGGGAAACTAGTTGAGGCCTTCCCAGGTAGGAGACCGGAAATGGTCTCTGAGGAATCTGACCAGCCCAAGAGAAAAGACGTCAAGTTCCTGAAAATTAGAGTCTCCCAATGAAGCAGCCACACTTGAGCAGCCATCAGTGAGGCCCCTGCAGGTGAGAAACCTCATCCTGGTGTTCACAGCTTCCAATCAACTCCTAGTCTCTGGATAAGGTAAAATGGATGGGGTGGGGGGTACCTGGCATGGTTGAAGGAGGAGTTACTACAGCTAGTAACCAGAGCCCCACTTATCAAAATGAGCAGGCAACGAGGGAGAAGTACGCTTTGACAAAGGCCTCTAATGTGAGATCAAAATTATGGAAAAAACTGCAACTTAAGAGGAAACAAAGACAATACAGAAAGAGAGAGAGGGAAAAAAAAAAAAAAAAACTTTTCTGCACTGACATCCCCAGAGAGATGGGAGAAGACACTGCACCCATGAAACAAGAACAGAAGGAGAATGTTATTAAAAAGACATTCACGCCGGACGCTGTGGCTCATGGCTGTAATCCCGGCAGTTTGGGAGGCCGAGGCGGGTGGATTACCTGATGTCAGGAGTTCAGGACCAGCCTGGCCAACATGGAGAAACCCCATTTCTACTAAAAATACAAAATTAACTGGGCATGGTGGTGCATGTCTGTAATCCCAGCTACTTGGGAGGCTGAGGCAGGAGAATCGCTTGAACCCGGGAAGCGGAGGTTGCGGTGAGCTGAGATAGCACCACTGCACTCCAGCCTGGGCAACAAAAGTGAAACTCCATCCCCCACCCCCCGCAAAAAAAAAGACATTCACAGAACAAAAAAGATAAAAGCAGAAAGGAAAATTCACGAGTTAACAGTGAGATAAGTTTAGGGAAGCCTACCACAGAGACAGAGCAGAAGGACGAAGGCGTGCAAATGAAGCACAGGAGAAGAGTTAAAGAAACAAAAGTCCAACACCCAAATAACAGGATTTCCAGAAAGAGGCGACAGCGAACGTCTGAGACAGAAAGATACCAGTTTCAGAACTGAAAGGGCCCATCGTGGGAAGTGGTGCAGTGCATGGGAAAAGCCCCACCAGGGCATGTCACCGAACACTACTGGGGACACAGCTTCCTATGGGCTTCCGGCCTCAGGCTTCTCAGCACTGAAAGCTAGAAGACAAGGAGCAGTAAGTTTCGAAGGAAGATGATTTCTACCCTAGAACTTTAGACCAAACTATCACTCAAGTGTGTTTAAAGAAAAATATTTTCGATATTCAAGGCCTCAAAAGTTTTACCTCCCAGCACACTTTTTCAAGAAGCTATTGGTGAGGGATGCTCTGCCAAGGCAAGCGAGTCATGGAGTGGAAAAGAGCAAGGCGTGGGTGAAGCACAAGACAAAAGCCAGGGAAGTCTCCGGGGCGGAGGTGAAGGCTGCAGTAGGCCCACAGGTCAGTTGATCTTCCCTGGAGCAGGAAGAAAAAGGCTACGAGAGATGCTAACTACCCAGTGTGCTTGAATACTTGAAAAGAGATTTACACCATGAAGGGAAAATGTGGGAATAACTTAGTGAGAAGTACCCAGAAGGCTAAGAAAAATGATAATTGAGACTATTATTAAGTCCAGGAAAAACCAATGCTGTTTGAGAAAGGAAGGGAATCAGGGCTCAGTGTCAGAGTTTATCATAGTCACAATCCATCAAGAGCTGGGGGTGCCTCTGGGAACAGGAAAGGGACAGGGTGGAAGTGAGCAGCGCTGAAGAGGTGGGCTGGGGACATGCTACAGCGAGTTACAATCCTTACAGAGCTGACTTGGAAAACTTGGTGCTAATTTTCAAAACCTGAATTTTAAAATCCAACATCACCACTTTGGAAGATTCTGTTAAAAACTTGCCAGTTTCATCAAATATTTATCTCCTTTACTTAAAATGCAAGTGATTCTTCTCTAAAATAAAACTGAATACATTCTAAAATGAATTACAACAGTGTAAGAAGAGAACACTGAAATTTCAGAATATAACATTCTTTTATGCTCTGAGTACATTAAGTTTCATGGAATTAGCCACACTTTATTTACTATGTCATGGTGAAATATTAAAAAAATACACTGGAGATCTATTATAAATATATTTCACTTTATAAGTGCAATAGAGCCATTCCCCTATGTATTTTCTGCATCTGGCAAAGTATATTCCACTGGTTTTCAAAAATGGCAGAGGTACTCTCTCATTGAATCCTACTGCTTGATGACAGTACTCACACCCCATCTTTGACATGAAGGAAAAAATACTTCCTTAGACCTAGCAACTTGGAGCTCAGGGACTTTATTGCCTGAATGCCCTGGATAAGTGGCCCTGTCATCTTTTCCTGTACGGCTGAGACATCACACACAGTCATAGCGCTGGTATGGTGGCAACTTCACATTACAATTCGAAACAACACTGAGCATGGAGTTGGAACACTATTTCCCCGTCCATGTCCTACCCCCACAAATACACGGATCATCCCCGCTTCTAGCTTTGCTTTATATTGGGCCCCCAATATATCACATAGCAGTAAAACTGTAAAGAATGGAGCTAAGGGTTGACTGCCTTACAGGCTGGGCTGGCTTTGTGCCTTAGAAGCTACAGAAAGTGAGCCTTTCTGTGTGTATCTAAGGGTTAGAGAGCCCTAGGCCACATACTGCTAAAAACCTGAAGCTTCCAGGGGAACCATGAGCATGCTTTATTTATTTGGCAGCCAGCAATGATGTGAATGTGAGATAATGCCTCACACAAATGTTGCAATTCTCTAGGCTTTGCAAAATCCTTGTAAAGTGGCTCCTCAGTTACAAGAACCAAGGAAAAAGGAGGGTGTAATTGCACGTCAGAGAGAAAGACGGCAGAAATGGGCCACTGTGGCCCTGCTCTGGGATCCCCAGTCAGGTCGTGCTCACCCAGAGGCGTTTTCCTGTCTTGTAGAAGATCAGTTAACCTTTGCAGCAGGGGGGTCTAGTATGAGGACACAACGATAGTGAGTGTGCCCACATCACCTGACACATTGACATCAGTATCAGCCAAGCTGTGTAGGTGACCACAGTTCTGGTACCTTGAACACAACCATGGAGTTAGGTAAGGTTTGATGGATTTCCAGTAGGAGCTTCCTGAGATGGTGGCTCAATATTCCATTTCTAAAATTCCACAGTATGATCCAACTTGGCACCACTCAGTCACTCTGTTCTTTATCTGGCTCTGTCTCTGCTGAGCACACCCTACACGCCCCTTATCAAGGCCATGTGCCAACAGAGGTGCGTCTTCAGTTTCAACCACACACACCTACAGCCCAGACTGGGTCTTCACGGGGTATCGGAACTGGAAGCGGTTAGTCTGATCCGGGGATTGAACAGTCACAGATAACTAAAGGAAAAGAACGCCACATTTATCAATGTCTCCTTTTTCTTCCTCCCTGAAGTCTCTGAAGCTCTTGCTATGCTTCCAGTAGGAAAATGCCACTTCACTTTTCAGCAAGCTTTTCAATGAGTGGTTATTTCTTGCATATACAACTTAGGTATACATATAACTTAGAAAGGAATACATTTAACTTAGAAGTGGATATGGTGGGCCAGGTGTATTGGCTTACACCTGTAATCCCAGCACTTTGGGAGGCCAAGGTGGGCGGATCACAAGGTCAGGAGATCGAGACCATCCTGGCAAACGCAGTGAAACCCCATCTCTAGGAAAAATACAAAACATTAGCCGAGCGTGGTGACAGATGCCTGTAGTCCCAGCTACTCGGGAGGCTGAGGCAGGAGAATGGCGTGAACCTGGGAGGCGGAGCTTGCAGTGAGCCAAGATCGTGCCACCGCACTCCAGCCCGGGCGACAGAGCGACCCCCCGTCTCAAAAAAAAAAAAAAAAAAACAGTGGGTATGGTGTTTATTAAAAGCTGCAATACCTATCTGCAGGTAAGCTTTCCCGAAGCAAAGTACTGAGCCCTAGCATAATAATCAGATTACATTTAACCAGTCCATTTGAAAAAACAGGAAACTTTAGAAGTTCCCTTGACAAAGAGTATTTCAGGAACAATGTCGTTTTAATGAGTTCACCCGGAGCAGTCTTGACGTAGAACACGCCTCCCAGTTGACGATGACGTGCTGTGTTCCTCAAATATTTGCAGAGCCTAATGACATGGACTTTTCCAAACCAGAACACAACCCTAATAATCTCCCATCAATGAACAAGAGTCGTTCCTCTGAGCAGCTGCAGAGGTGGGTTTTCTGCTGTCAAGTTTCCTGTCAATATTCTCTCATCAGGACGCAGCCTTCAAAATAGAACAGTCCACCCAGTGCCCAGATCTCGGTTTTTCTATTTATTCTTCAATAAAAGGAACCAGGACGCCTTGGAGAAATGACTCATTCTAGGACCAAGGCAGAGAAAAGGCAAGATGATTCGCTCGGAGCATCTGTGGCGTGAGAAGGAAGGACGTGCCCCAAAATAAAAGAGGAACACGGCAAAGAGACACAGAAGCCAGGCAGAAGGAGCTTCCGAATGGCCAAAGCAAAAACACTTTGGGCAACAAAGTACCGTAGTATTGAATTATATCCCCAAACAGCAAATAAATATCCATGAGTCCACAGGGATAGAAATTTAAAAATGGCAGAGAAGGGACAAATGTCCTGCACAGAACCCTAAATAATTCATTAGCTGCTCCCCTCTACGGTGGGTGGGAGCAGACCTTCCCGCTCCTTCGGAGGAACCTCCTTCTGAAGAGCGCAGTGGGGAGACAGGAAATGCGTCCTGGCAGCAGAGGAACGCGGCAGACATGAACTCAGCCATGCAATCAAGGTCAACATCCACAGTGGTAAGTCGGGTTGACAGTCTGTGCCCTCGATAAGATGTGAGGACAGTGGCACTTTGTCTCTGTGGTCTTCCTCCCCCTTCCCTAAGCCCAGTCTTAACCACGAGACAAACCCCAGACAAACGCACATTGAGGGGCCCGCTACCAAATACCCGACCAGAACTCCTCAAAACTGTTGAGGCCTTAAAAACAAGGGAAGTCTAAGAAACTGTCAGAGACCAGAGGAGGCTACGGAGGCATGATGACTAGACATAATGTGGTGTCTTCGATGAGATCCTGGAACAGAAAGAGCTCATGAGAAAACAAACCAGTGAAATCCT
Organism: Piliocolobus tephrosceles; assembly: GCF_002776525.5. Classification (NCBI taxonomy): domain Eukaryota; kingdom Metazoa; phylum Chordata; class Mammalia; order Primates; family Cercopithecidae; genus Piliocolobus; species Piliocolobus tephrosceles. Next base: position 14,276,542 of record NC_045437.1, read on the forward strand.
AATGAATCATGGAGTTTGGTTCACAGTCGCGCACCAGGGCTGGCTCCTTGGCTGTGACATGCGTGCTGCAGTGAAGCAATGTGAGTGAGGGTGAGGGGTCTACGGCAACTCTGCGCCATCTCCACGATGTTTCTGTAAATCAGAAGTTATTCTTAAAACAAACAAACAAACAAGGTTAATTAAAAAAAGAAGGGCTGGGCATGGTGGCTGATGCCTATAATCTCAGCACTTTGGGACGTCAAGGTGGGAGGACTGCTTGAGGCCAGGAGTTCGAGACCAGTCAGGGCAACACAAGACCCCATCTCTACAAAAAAAATTTAGCCCTGTGTGGTGGTGCATGCCTTCAATCCCAGATGCTTGGGAGGCTAAGGCAGGAGGGTTGCTTGAGCCCACGAAGTTGCAGGCTGCAGTGAGCCAAGGTCGCGCCACTGTACTCCAGCCTGAGTGACAAGATTCTGTCTCCAAAAATTAAAGGAGAAAAAAGGAAGAAGGAAGAAGGAGGAGGAGGAGGAGGAAAAAAATGGAATGACATGGAATTCCATCAGGACACACTCAGATTCCCAATTGAGAAGGAAAAACAATGCCACTTTACCAGGGTGCAATGTGTGAAAGCAGCCAATGACTCCCATTTCTGGGGACCGGCGCTTAAGGGGTGCACACCTGTAGCAACTGCCAGAAGGAATGGGCTCTTGGGATTGACTGACCTGTCCTTAGAAGGGTGAAAAGCCACGTTTCTGAGACAGCGTGTGAGGGGACGATGGAGAGAGGGACGCTTCCACGTCCGCGTCTTGCTCAGTGAGAGAAAGTAGGGAACCTCATAGGAGGGTTAATGATTATTGCCATCACAGGCAGTGGGGACACGGGGAGGACTTTTTACTTAAGGTCAGGCTAGAAAAATTCTAGTTGGCTAACGTAGGGGTAGCAAACCACAACTTACATTTACAATAGATGAAAGTAAATGACATCTATTACTGAGAGAAACAGAGCTTGGTTTTCTAAGCTAAGGAGCTTGGAAGAGCGTATTACAAAGTGTTTATGTAGAATTTGATACCTTCCATCTGGCTTGTTGATAGTCATAATAATTATTATAAATCTATCTTGAATATTTAAGGAGTTGATGCAATCATCAACTGTTACAGCATATTCATGGTAAAAAAAAATCAACATTTTTCAGATAGAGTTTTATAATCAGCTTTTTGAAGAATATGAAAACTAAATCATCCCTGCTATCATCTGGGTTTAATGAAATTGCCAAATGCACACACTGCAGGAAAGCAAACTGTCTTTCAGGTATCTAAGATGACTTACTAATTTCTAGTAATGCCGTGTTGGGGGAAAGAAATGACATACCTCAAACAGCAGGGGGCGCCGTGCACCAAGCCCGCAGAGGGTTGTCCAACTCCTATTCCTTTTCTCTGCAGCTTTAATCCTTTCCTGGTTTTTCTCACAGGATCTGAAGACTATTGAGAAAGTTCCACACTCCAGCTTCTGTTTAGCCTTTCCTTCTCCTTGACTATTAATAGTCAACTTGGAATTTGTTTGGGGCTGGGGGAAGGGGACATGGGGAGTGACTGTTCAATGGGTGTAGAGTTTCAGTTTTGCAACCCAGTTATGGACAGATGGTGATGACAAGCAGCAATGTGAATGGACTTCACTGGCCCTTTAAAAATGGTGAGGTTGGTACATTGTATGTGTATTTTTCTACAATTAAAAAAAATTAAAAACATTTGGAACCTGCTAATAACAGCACACTCCGTTCATTTGCTCGTTGTTTAAATGACACGTGTGGCAACTGCCCTGGTGTCTTCTTATGAGGGCTTAGGTAGAGTTTTAGGGACTAGCCTTTATTGTCTTCATCTCACCTAAATTCCCCCAAAATAAACCAATCAACCCCTCAAATCTGCTATACGTGCTGACACAAAGAGCAAATGCTGGATTCCTGAAGCTTCCAGACAGAAGTGCGGAGGGAAGGCAGAGGGAAGGAACTCATTCTCACCAGTCACTCACTATGTGCCAACAGCGCTCCATATGTGATTCCATTTCATCTTCGTCCACTCCCCAGATAGATGCCTTATTGGTTGAGGAGGACACAGGGCCTACAGGGACTGCGTGACTTGCCCCAGGTCACCGTCTGGTAAAGAGGCAGGGGCAAGAGTTCAATCCAGGCCTTGGGGCCGCAGAAGCCCTGCTTTCTCCCTGTTTCCGAGATGCCCTAGGCTGCTGAACCGCTCAGGCCCAAGGGTACTGTGAGGGGCATCAAATGGGAAAGTGTTGAATTCCATTAATTCACCTTTGGTTCTTTTTTCATCCCCCATGCACAAGAGAGGCATTTTCTTCCAGTGGAGCCGGGAACAATGGGGCGGCAGTCTCCACCTCATGTTGTGGGGGTTGGGTGGCCCAGCATTAACAAAGCCTCAAACAGGCCGTCTTTGTTCCAGACAAAGGGTCAGCATGGTACCACCGCTGGATATGGCCTGTAGGATCCGCCCAAGAGGGCTGAGTGACAGCTATGGCTTGAGGGAAGGTTGCCACAGGAAGGTGAGACAGGGTCATTCTCATGAACGGAATTTCTAACTTGGAACACAGGGCCAGCCGGACAAAGTCCTGTTGGACGGCAAGTTTTACTACAAGCTCAGACCCTGTTGCCTTCTAGCACATGACAGAAGGACTCAGAACTAACGCACTTTACTGAGATGCAGCGGCAAATGATGGTGTGCACCCAAAAAGATGGAATCCTTGGGGTGCTAGCCCAAGCAGTGGCAAGACGGGAGCAGGACAAACAAGCTCACCAGGGCACAGAAGGCCTCTCCATTACACATGGACAGTAGGTAAAAATGGGAGTGCAGGAGCCCATCCTGACCTGCAAGGTGCAAAACTGGCCCCGAAAGGATGAAAAAAAAGTCTTTTTTTTTTTTTGAGGTAGTCTCGCTCTGTCAGCCAGGCTGGAGTGCAGTGGCACGATCTTGGCTCACTGCAACCTCTGCCTTCCGGGCTCAAGCAATTCTCCTACCTCAGCCTCCCGAGTAGCTGGGATTACAGGTGCACACCACCATGCCCAGGGAATTTTGTATTTTTAGTAGAGACGGGGTTTCTCCATGTTGGTCAGGCTGGTCTCGAACTCCCGACCTCAGGTGATTCACCCGCCTCGGCCTCCCCAACTGCTGGGATGACAGGCGTGTGCCACTGCGCCTGACCAATAAAAAAGGTATTCTAATTGAGGAAATTGAGGATGCGAGAGGCAGTGCCAGACCCAAACCTCTGACTTCTAGGAGGCGTTTCCTTTGCCTGTGCCTCCACCTCTATCTCCCAGCTGCACCTTCCAAGAAGAGTTGTCCAGAGCCTGGGTTCCACTGGGATGGGGGCACTGTAAATACTGAACCCGTCTGTGACTTGCCACCTTGCAGTGGTGGGGAGAAAAGGGGCGGAGCCAGAATTCTGGTTTCTAGCTTTGGGAATGGCGCTTCCCAGCAAGCACAGAGAGGTGTTGGCTCAGTGTGTCCAAGAGGACGACCCGGACAGAGTGGATTCTTCAGGCTGCTTCCTTTTCTGATGCCGCCGCTCTTTGTTTTCTTTCCCTCCCGAGTTGCTTCCTCTGCAGCCTGAAGTTCTGAAGCTTTAGGACGAAGATGTTTTAAACACTAAACACCTTTATCCTCAGTTCCACGGGGGCGCCTGCTCTGGGATGGCACCTACTTCCCTCCAACAGGCGGTGGAGCCCGACAGAAGCAGCCCGCTGTGCTGTGATCCGTGCTGGGATTCTACAGAGACAGCAGCAAGGAGGGGACCTGACCAGGCCACTAAGCCCCTCTCCTCTCTGGCAGCCTCCAACCCAATCCCTTCTCCCTGACAAAGTTTCTCCCCGGAAGCTGGAGCAGGGGGCCTCACAGCCTTGCCGGCGGGGACAATCCTGGGCCGCTGACAAAGAGAGTGGCCCTGGCTTCTTCGCATTCACAGGAATCAGGGAATTTTTTTTTTTTAAGAAATTAAGGAAAACAGATTTCAAAACTTATGGAAAAGAGACAAATATGATCGAATAGCACCAAAGATTCTAAAAGAGGTTGAAAAACTCTCAGAAGACACATTCTCTCCCAACAACCAGAAAACAGGCCCCGAGGAGGAAAACAGAAGGCATCTGAAGGCCTCATGGTCCCCAGGTGTGGAAGGGGGTACTGGGGACAGCAAAACATGCATCCATGCCTGCAGCTACCCTCTCACAGGTCTTCCTCACCCAGGTCCTGGGACGCCTCATGCAGAGTCTACCTTCAAGGGCTTGCAGCCTTGAGGATGGCGCCGACGTGTATGTAGATGTGCCCAGTGGACTTGCCAGCAAGAAGCGGGTGCCAGGAGTGCAGGAGAAGGGGCGCCTGTCTGTGCCAGGGAGAGGTTGATAAGGAAGCACCTGCCTGCCAAGAAGTCCGACGGGGCACTCAATGCCAAGGCAGCAGCCACCGAGGCAAAGCACAGAGCAAGGGGACACCGCTGCATGGGAAGCTGGAGAGGCGGCCCGACACGGGCGAGAAAAGCGGGCAGCCTGGTGCACACAGGTGTCGTGTCTATGGCAGGGTCTATGGTGGTACCACAGGATGTATCCATAAGAACATAAGAACCCCCATAAGAACAAGGTCGGGAGGTGAAAGCCCGAGTGCTCGGAGTGGGTAAAAGTGCTCAGATCAAGAAAAACAGCTGTAAAAAAATGTGCCACGAGAAAGAAGGGAAAAGGGAAAGAGCTGCCGGGGCCGGGCGTACCTTCCAAAGCCCCGCTCTCTGTCTGCCTTCTCCAACAAGGATGGTCGCCTCTAAACTAGCCAGGGAGTGCAAAGCCAGCCAAGTGCGATCTGAAGGCCGACAGTGACAGGAGGGAGCAAAGCATTCTGTTGATAACGGTAAAAGCGTGCAGGGTTCCTAGCATGAACTCATCTGTGGTGGAAAGAAAGCTTAGAGAATCAGGGAGAGGCCGGGAGCCTCGAGGCTGGAAATCCTAAGGATGGATTCTAGAAGGGCCCAGTCCTGGACTGGAGCTTATGGGTCTCGTGTTTATCCTGAGAACAGTGCCAGGCGGCTAATGTAACAAGCGGGTACAGCCTTAGGCTGCGTTAGCGAAGGTGATGGGCTGACGTGTCCTGCTCCACTGCCTAGGCGTTCGATGACTTCAGCGATGCATACGGCCACACCTGTGTGGGACAGGGCACGGTGGGGAGAGACGAGACGCACGGGAGCCCAGGGAGCTGTGTGAGTGTCATGCGCACAGGGGTCGTGAGGGTCCCTAGGAAGCATCACGTGTGCCCCACAGGACCCAGGGTTCTGCGGACACACAGGTGTTCTTTCTCATCTGAGGACTTCCAAATGTGAACACGCTTCCTAGGCCCAGGTGCAACTTAAAATTGGTCCTTACTGGCATTTTCTACTATGTGGTTGTGTCTGTGGTTCTATCAGATGTCTAGTCAGAGGACTCAACCTATTCACTCCCCTTTTTGTGCTCACTACAGCTTGATGGAGAACTGGCATCTCTGTGTTAGCAAGAAGATGGGGCTCGGGTAGCACCATCTGTGCCTGGGGTTGGGAGGCTGTAAACAGCAGGGGGTGATGGCTCAACCAAGGAGCTTCCGCAGGGAGAAAAGTGGTGCATACAGGGGTCATGACTGTGGCAGGGTCTGTCTATTAAAAGTGTGTGTAAATCTAACAATCAAGAGACTGGCTTTTAAAAAAACAATCCCTCCCAACAAAACCCACAAAAATGTGAAGAATATAAACTTTATATTTATCTATAAGATAGAGATATAATTCATAAAATTATTCCTTGGCATAAAATATACCCCTAGTCACTTAGGTACACGTGCAGCCCTCTTTCCCTGTGTTAGGGACCACCGAGTGTCCCGGTGGTGGAGCTGGTGGCTGAGGACAGCTGGCATTCTTTGCTTATAGCACATGCCAGGTATCTCACTAAGCTTTTACTCCTTTTAAAATCTTAAAAGGCGAGCAATTCTTATTATCTCTGTGTGGCATCTGGGGAAACTGAAACTTGCAGTTTTGAGCGACTTTCCTGAAGCCACTCGGCTAGTGAGTGGTGGAGCTTGGATTTGAACCCAAGCCCTGTGGCTCCAGGGCTCACGCCTATAAGCACCAAGCCATGTGGCCGATTCCAGCTTGATCTAAATCCCTCTGCCTGCATCCCTCTTCCCTCTTTAAGCCAACAGACACAGACAGGGCAGTCAGCTGTCATGAGAGCCACAGGCGTGACAGGCAGCCCCCCATCGGAACTCATCTCCAGTTTCAAAGGTGGGAACTTGAAAGAGATCAGTGGTGTCAGCTCCAGTGCGTGCACCCTGGCCCTCTGGAAACTTCTTTTTTGGTAATCATCGGTTCATTCTTCAAGCCACATCAGTTAAGAGCCATCTCCAGGGAGGACTGCAGGCCACTGAAAACTGTCTGGTGCCTGATTCGTAGTGAGCAGGTTTCAAGGCACTGTTGTTTGCCATATGTGCTGTTTCTCGGCAGCGCTTTGTGGTTCTTTTAGCCTTGCACTGGGCTCAGAAGATACAAAAAGACCCTAGAATAATTTCATGGCACCATTCAAACCCGTTTACCTTACTGTGCCCGAGCAAGTGGGGCATCTGACCCAGAGATGGGGATACAGCAGCGAGCCTTTAAGAGAAAATGAAGACCCTTTTGAGAAAAGACCACAGACTAGCTAAAAGCACCTAACGCGTGCTGCCCAGAGGTGCAGGAGACACCCAGGCCTGGGAGAGGGAAGCCGGGGAAGGCTCTCCTGTGATCAGAGGGTTTTTTTGATTGTTTTCTTTTGTTCCTGTGTCAAATGATAGGTTACTTCATTAAACTTACACAACAGCCACTTAGCATGCCAATCAGCTGTTTTAGGTCCTCATTGTGCTCATTTCACACACTGCTTCATGTAATTACCTCTATTTGGTAATTTTTGAGGTATTTTGAGATCATTTACATGGGCTTTGCTGGGCTCCCTGCCTGCTGCACCCAAGGGAATGGCAGGCCATCGGGTGTTTCAGGCCGTGGAGAAGGTGCTCGTGTGCGGAGCTCGGGGTGCCTCAGAGCCTCCGAGCTGGTGCTGGGCTTGGAAAGCCAAGAGGCCAGGGGCACCACATCCTTGCTTTCTCCACGTTGATGGTGCATGCATGTCGGGAGGGTCTGGACTAAGCACCCGGTCAAACTGATGTCTGGTTTCTGTATACTATCTTTAAGCTGAGACTAAGAAAACCAACTTTTAAAAAACCTGTAGGGAATCATAAGGTATTAATCATGGAAATCGATCAATGAAGCCCTACTGAGTGACGTCACCATTAGTGTGGGATGGCAGTTTGTGACTGACCCCTCCCTATTGCTAGATGAGTTCTAAACTGCTCTTCAAAGAATCAGTATGTCAGTATGTTCAATTCTTTGCCTTCTAAACTTCAATTCCTTGTAAAGCAACCTTTTCTGATTACCTGCTCCACCCTGACTCATTCCGATTTCCTGCTCTGCCATAACCATTTTTTCCAGCAAACCACTCGCCCGCGTCACTCTCTTTAAATTAGCCAATCGGAATTAGTTCAGCCCCTGCGGTCTAACCCTAGCCAATAGGGGAACGACAGAGCAGCAGGGGCCAGGTGCGTCAGGGATAAGAACCCCTTCCCCTCCCTTGTCCAAGTGTGCGCTCACCATTGCTCCACCTTTAGGCGCACCCTTCTATAGAAGTACATTGCCTTGCTGAGAATTAAAAAGAAAATTTTATATTCGAGTGCTATTTCTTCTGCCGCACTGAAACTTTATTTATAACACTGTGATAGCTCTGCTTCCACAGCAGTGAAAACCGAAAGAGCGGGGCTGGGCACCTGCCTCTTTGAGGTGGGACTCGGGTCAGGCGGCACTCCGCAGGTGCAGGGATCCGTGGGGCCCAGGCTTTACTTCCTTAAGGGATTGGAGGGGCTGGTGAGCAGTGAGCGTCTGCAGGCCCAGGGTGTAAACAAGGTGTCTTCCCTGTTGCTTTCAAACTCACGCAGGTGGTGGGCCCCACGTGGGCTCTTGGCAGAACACGGGTGTGTATTGATACGTTAAAATGAAAAATGAGTAATTTTTATAATTTTGTGCCAAATTAGATTACCCTTTATAAGGTTCAAGTGGTAAATAGTAGAAGAGATCAAGATTTTGAGGCAATCTGGTGGGGGGGATAAATACAGATGAATAAAATTCTAGCAACTTATTTTGTTTCCTGAAAATTGGAAAAATATTTCAGTTTTTGAACGTTTGTAGTGGCACAGGTTAGTCCTGGGCTCTGCAAAGACCTTGTTGAGGGGCACTGCATTATTCGATGAATAAAAAGCAGAATAAAAATAAGAAGCAAAGTAACTTAAATCTAGTCCTGGTACTTCTATCAGATGCTACAATGTCAATACCCCTGTCCCCAAAGAAACCTTTGGCAAAAATACCATTAAGCACGTCAGTGCTGGCACAGGTGACCTGTATCAAAATAGCGCATGTTACCTATAAATATGTACACCTACTAGGCACCCACAAAAAAAATTAAACTAAAAAAATGCAGACACAGGGCCACACTGCATAAAGTATTATATTTCTAAGCAAATTCTCCACTCACATGGAGAATCTGGAAATAAAATAATAGAGATGTCTCAAGAAACTAAAAGGAGATAGACTCTAACAAAAAACAAAAACAAGTGAGTTGAACAGTTAGAAGTCTGGTTCATCAATCCATGTGGCCTTAAGTGACAAGAAGATTCCTTCCTTTCAGAAATCACAGTTGTTAGCTTGCCAGGCACCCAAAACAAAATAACACAAACTGGGTGACTCTGAGCAACAGAAAATTACTGTCCCACAGTTCTGGAGACCGAAATCAAGGTGTGAGCAGAGCCACGGGTCCTCTGAAGGTGCTAGGGAAGGGTCTGCTCCAGGTCTTTCCTGGAGCTACTTCTGGTAGCTCTTGGGCTGAGGCAGCAAAACACCAACCCACACATGGCGCCTCCCCTGTGTGCATGTCTGTATCCAAATTTCTTCCTCTAAAAAGGCACCAGTCATATGGGATTATGGGCCCACCCTACTCACCTACCATAACCTCATCTTAACCCTATTTCCAAGTAAGGTCACATTCTGAGGTACTGGGGGTTAGGACTTTAACATAAGAATGTTTGGCGAATCCTATTCAACCCATAACAATAAAGATAGAAGGTTCCGGGTTGAATGCAGGTTCACGGTCTCCCTTTAACCGCCCACTGACTGCAAAAAGCAAGGTCAGAAACATCCAGAGTAAAAACCTATTTGAACTTTTTTTTTTTTTTTTAAAGAATCAGATCCTTAAATACAAACAGCCACTGACCTCAGATACCCTTGCACTCTATTGCGTGAGGCCACGTGGTTTGACTGGCACACTGTGGCAGCGTGGCCAGGCTTCCTTCTCTCTCTGCCTCAAGTGACAGCAACACCTCCACATCAAGCAGCCTCCATGTGTTGAAGCCAGTGAAGTCAGTTATTCGGGGGCCAGTGGATGCAGTCTGGGGGTCCTGGCATAGTCCCATGACCTCAGCGTAATCGGAATGTGGGTGTGCGGGGCCAGCCCGGGACAGAGTCCCATCCACACCTGCCATCTTGAAACTGGTCAGCTCACCAAAAATCAACCGTTGGATAACCAATTTGACCAACCAACAATTTGTCAAATTTTCTGAGTTTTAAGATCTTGTCTCTTTTAAACTCTTCTAAAGTATATAGCCATTTTTTACTGGAAGGATTGGCAGGGCCCCAAGGGCTGGGAGGGCCCCAGGGTCTCTGGGACCTCCACATTCTCCCTGTCTGTGCCCCCACCTCTGCCATTCCGCTCCAGTTTTCTCTGACTCGTCACCTCCCCTCTTTTTCTGATCAGTCTCTCTTCCTTCTCCTTCTGACCTTCATGCTACTCCACCTCTCTGCCCTTCAGTCACTCTCCTTTCCCTGATACTCGTTCTCCCCCTTCTCCGACTTTCTCTGAATGTGGCATCCCAGGGGTGCTGGGTATGGTTGTGTAGGTTGTGCACTGCACAAAAGTGCCCAGTTGGCTCTACTTGCCAAGATCCGTCTGGAGAGATGCCCATTTCTATTGTGTGCTAATGCTTTGGGGAGACCTTAGCAGAGGCCAAGTCTGTGCTTTGCATGGATCCTTCTCTATGTCTCCTCAAGCAGAGAGGGCCCCCCTTTTGGCACTAGCTCCCCAGAGTAGAGCAGAGCAGGGAGCTTGAGAAGAGAAACACCAAATGTTCTGAAAATGTGATTGTGAAATCAAAATGGAAACTAGTCAACTAAAAGCATCCAAAGGTGTTAAAAACTTCTGTTTATTAAAATATGATGGCTATGGACTTCAGAAATGGTTTTTGAAAGTCATGTTTTGGGTAAATTGGCACATTTGGTGAACTGAGCAGCCTGATGGGCTGGCTTTCACCACTGGGCCTGGCATCCAGGAATAGGGAGGTGCGTTACTCTTTGGGACAATTCTTCACCCCCAAAAGGACTGTTGGAACATATAGCCCATGACGGTGAGTGGTTTCTGTCTCATCCCCACATCTAGAGTCCGGGAGGGCACCATGACAGGTCCCAAGGGTTTGGAGGAGGCTGGGTTTCTGTAAGGTCAGCACTGCCGGCTGCCTTCCCCACCTTCTTAGAGGAAGGACTGCGGTGCCTGCTCCTTTCTGTGAGCTCACTGCCGGCTCAGCCTGTGGCTCCAGGAGTGTCTACCTAGAGAAGCACAGCCTTTTAGGGCACTCTCACTGTCACTGTGTTTTACAGCCGGTCACATGAGCGACAGCGGCCACAGCTGTTCGGGAAGGCTCAGGGCAAGGCGGCCACCGGCTCTGATTCCAGCACCGGCGGAGGCACCTTGCATGGCGAGGCTGTGGCGCAGTCTCCTCTGCCTGGCTGCAACCCCACTCGCTTCCCGTGAAAGCAGACCCTCTGGAGCTGTTCTTCCAAATGGCTTTCTGCCGCATTTAAACTGCGCTTCCCTTCACCCCAAACAGCTGCTTGTCAGTCCGCAGGCGCCTTGCTAACCTGGGTTTGCACTGTGTCTGCACCTTCCTTGCTATCAAGGGGATTCTGTTTCATCTGACAGTTCTACTGTTTTGAAGTTAATCTTTTGGATCAACTAAAGGTACCCCCTTTTCTCATCCTCATGCCCATCAGACGGTTTAGAGAGACCAATCCATCAACCTCCGGCTGAGCACGCCTAACCGCAGCTCTGAAAGACTGAAAGCAAGATGCTAATGGAAAACACGAACACTTCCATTTTCCTACGCCACACCCCTCTGACTTCAGCCCTTCTTCCACGCTGGGCAGAAGACATCTGCTGCTTTTCTGAAAACTCAGTGATCAACAACACTGCTGGATAAGAGTACAAGGGCAGAACCAACTTCTGGAGTAGGACAGATACTCTACATTTAAATAGAAAACGTGTAATAGGGAATAAACCAACACATCATTGTAGCATGCTGAAATGAGCCTCTTACTAACGGTCAGCAGTGACACCGCGGTGTTTTTCACAGGCAAAGGCAGGTGTTGAACTCCAAATGTCAGGGCCTGGAGAGGGGGCCGTTCTGAGGGAAGGATGCATTTTGATTCTGGACCGTATACGTTTTCTTTTGAATCACTGAGTCATTGGGTGTCTACAGGATCCTGGGGGTCAGCTCTTCTCAAAGACTCAGGGACAAAAGTTGATTTTCCCAAAGCAGCCGAGTGCGGGAAAGCGTGCTAACGTGGGGCAATGTGTGGAGGGCTGTGGCATCATCATGCAGCTCCTACTGTATACACAGAATCATCTGCTGAAATAAACACTAAGTGTGCTGCTTTCAAGTGTTTCAATGACCTCTGCTTCATTATTTCCTGACACTAAGAAGTTTCAAAATTCAAAAAACAAAAACAGGCCAGGTGCAGTGGCTCATGCCCTGGATCCCAGCATTTTAGGAGGCCAGGAATTCGACATCAGCCCGAGCAACATAGTGAGACCCCTTCTATACAAAAAGTTAAAAAAAAATAAACTCCAAAACCAAGAAAAAAGAAAGTAGGCTAGAAAATCAAGGGCCTTTTAAAAGCTTTTAAGATAGTACAAACGGAGCATAAATGAGAAGACAGCCGTTCACAAGGGTGAATGCTGTCGGTGCCTTACCGACTGTTGTCTCGTAACTAAGGATTGGTTGGTTCCTGTGTTTGTTAACCTGTTACTGTGACCTTTGACCTGTGACCTTTCTCAGTGTCAAGCAGGATGCTAAGCCCTGGGGATAAAAGACGACATTGTAGACCCTGCCTCATGAAGTCTGGAGCCCAAGAGCAGCAAAAGATGTACAAGAATGAATACAGTAAGAGATAAAATAAGGTGTGTACTCATTACAGGGACAGTTTAATGTTTAATTTAGAAAGAAAAATCTCCGGCTGGGTGTGGTGGCTCATGTCTGTAATCCCAGCACTTTGGGAGGCTAAGGCGGGCAGATCACTTGAGGTCAGGAGTTCGAGACCAGCCTGGCCGATATAGTGAAACCCCATCTCTACTAAAAACACAAAAATCAGCCGGGTGTGGTGGGGGTGCCTGCAATCCCAGCTACTCGGGAGGCTGAGGCAGAAGAATCACTTGAACCTGGGAAGCAGAGGTTGCAGTGAGCCAAGATCACGCCACTGCACTCCAGTCTGGGCGACAGAGTGAGACTTTATCGCAAAAAAGAAAAAAAAGAAAGAAAAATCTCCCTCTATTTTTTTTTCTATGTGCCTTTCAGTGAAAATTCCTTTAGCCAAGATGTTGGATCAATTGTAAGGATGGTGTATGTGAGACTCTTCCTAAACCACAAACTCAAATACTATGGTTTTTAATGGGCAAGAAATCACCGCTTCAGGCATGGTGGCGAGTGCCCCAATCTGGAGGCCTAAGGGCCAATATTTGTTACTACTCTCTGGGAACAGTGAAGTTCAGAGGACAGGGTCCTGGAGAGCACGCCCTAAGGCTGGGCTGTAGCCGGTTCTATTACTGGATACTTGGACGAGTCACTTGTCCGGTGTGAATCATTTCCTCTTCTGAAAAATTATGGGTTTTGACTATTCATCTCCAAGTTCCTTTCCGACAAAGGGTTCTGAATCTCTATTTCTAGAAGGTGAAATTTTACCCTGAGAAACTTCAAGTCACAGATGGTTTTCAGATAGAGGATTAGAATAATAAAGCAAGCCTCTACCTGGGAAATGTAAACACTTTCCCAGATTATAAGTCATCGTCATTTCAAAATAAACTTGCTGCAGAAACACTTTTTTAGAAGAGTACAAATTACTGCCTGTGAACTGCAAGAGAGGAGAATGTTCTCAAGCTCAACCCAGTAAAGCTCTCCATCAGATTCAACTCTAGCTGCGGGCAGATGTTACACAGTGTGCAAGAAGAGAGAGGAGGCGAGTTTCTGGACTGCAGAGCCAGCGGCAGCCAGGAGTTGTCAGCTTTATAAGCAGGTGAGGTCCAAGTCATAGGGCTTCACAGCAGTCAGTCCAACCTTGGACTTCTAGCCATTAACACAGTCTCCAAATGCTGAGGCCTGTTCCTGGAATAGAAACCTGCTCTGTTCTGCCTAAAATGCTCTTTTAAATGGTTTCAGAGTTGCTCAGTGTTTTGCTAATGTTTTAGGGAAGTGTGGAAAAGCTTGCACACCACAGAGAGAAATCATGCTAATGGGAGCAGGGCTGCCTGGGGAACCGGCCCCGCTCACACAGGCATTGCTATCAGAAATCCTTCTGCAGTGAGGCAGTGCTGGGATCGGTTCCCAACGCCCCCACGTTCCACGGGGACAGGCTGGCAAAAGGGGCTGTGTCGGTGGTGACAAGGGCAGCTGAGGACACGAGGTCATGACTCGGCAGTGTCAGAGGTCTTCTGTGATGGGCACTGCCCTTGTGACAATCTAATTAGGTGTTGGATCAACGGATCAAATATTACGCTGCAGGCTTTCAAAATGTCCATTAAAGGTTTAAAATGGATGCAGGCCTTGATTTTAATGGCCCACTAACAGAGCTCATCCAGCTCCATGGTTCTTGTGATGATGGTAAGAGGGACCCAGCTCCTGTGTTCCCGTTACAGGCATAATCCAACATCTTCATGGCCTTCGGTCCTCTTTATTAGTTATTGACAGTGACAACTGCACACATCTTGACATTTCTGCAAATGCTTCCATTTTATATGTGAATGTATGCTTCTACAGGATTTCATAGGACATGTGTTGTCACAACAATAAACATGCAAAGCAGAACCAAGTTCAAAGGCCTCTATTTCTTTTTATCCTCTTCTCATCTCCATCTTTATAACCCAAAGGGCACAGTCTCCAATGGAAGGCTGTTTACAGACGGTAGGTTTTTTGCCACTGTTGATAAACGCTCTAAATAACCTTAAATTATATACCACGTCCTTTGGACTATAAAGCATGCATCTAATTTCTCCATGTTTTTTGAACATTATCAATGTTCAAACACACCTGAATTACTCGCAGGGGCTTGATAATGAAGGATGTGTGTTGTTTATTTAAGGTTGTGCATAGAAATACTGACAGGCTTTGCTGCTGACACACTGTCACACATGCTTGCTCACAGCTGTATCCTCAGCACATAGATGGGCCTGGGATCCCACAGGGGCTCAATGCCTTTGGGCATGCGATGGCCAAGTAAGTAGGCTATGTCAGCACAAACATAACCGGAAAGGAATTTGTACCGGGGAAAACTGAAATAATGCTGATTAGATTTGGAAAAGAGACAGGGATGGTTGTCAAGTTGACTCTTGATGTTTAAAAAGTGGGCTGGAAATTTTTCAGCAAGACAAGTGTATTATTCCAGTTAAAGGCGACCCTTCCTTTCTGCAGCATTTGAGAAGTCCCAAGAAATGCCTGAAGTAGGTCCTTTATTCCTAGACTCAAGGGCCTCCTTGAATAACAATCGCTCACATTTGAAGAAGAACATGTATTGAAGAGGTTGCTAATTAATCTAGCATCACGTTACATCGTGGAAAATAAGATTTCCCCCTTTAAAATGGCAACTTGCCCCTTTACAAAAACCAAACAGAGAGAAGAGGCAGAGAGGGCCTCTGTCCCTACCGTGAGTGACAGAGCCATGCAGACGAACGTGAACTTCTTGATGTGGGCTGCCGTGACTGTGTTACTCGTGCTCACCAGTTTGTTGCTGGGGTTATTCTGGGGAAAGAAAACCACAGTCATGAATGGGCCCGGCTTATCCTTGGCTGAACCCACCAGGGGATCTTGAAGAGCATCTTGCTTTTGTTTTGTCTGATGTGTCTGAATTAGAGGTTTCAAGTGACAGTTTGCCAGGCGGCTGTCATGTTGAGTGTCTCTCGGGCAGCTGTCAGGTGCCTGCACAGGATCATTAATAACTGAGTGAATTCTCGACTCAACACCCTACCCTGCAGCATCGTCCAACTCAGTCACCTCCCCTAGGCCTGGGCAGCCCACCTCGCCCAGTCCTGAAGCTTCAGCTCTGAAGCCTGCTCCTGCCCCATGCACCCCACTTCTGGTCTCAGCAGACCCTGTATCTGGCCACCATGGGCATCCCCCTAAATGCCATGGCCCTGCTCAGGGGCCTCCAGGGCTCCTCTCCTCCCTACTAAATGGACTGTAAATCCCACTGGGTATTCAAGGCCTTGTGCAATCTGACACAGACTCACCTTCCAGCTGTGACTTCTCTACCTCTAGCCCAAATGGGGCTTCCTGCTCTTCCCCTGACACACCTGGGGCTTTTGTTCCTCCTGCCATTGAATCCTGATTTTCAAAAACATCCCTCTTTCGAAGGCCCATCATCTTCACAGCCCATCTGTTCCCTAAAGCCTCTCTGACCTTGGACCTCCAAGCTGGGCCCTACCTCCTGTAAAGCCCGATGACCCTGGAGCTCTCTGAGGGCCGGCATCACGTCCTGTCATGCGTCCAACCCCGGTGAGGCTGTGCTTGCTGAGATAACGCCCTGCGTGTCTCCCCTAGAAGCACTCAGCACAACATCTGAGTAGAAGAGACACCCCAAGAGCATCTGTTGCATTGGATTTCAAGCAGGACTGCGGGGGGCTCAGATGTCCCCCAGTTTAGCAGTCAAAGGGGCCTGCCGAGGCTCTCCAGTTGCAATGCTAAGCGTGCTTCTCACCTCCGCAAAATGAGGGTCTGGCCCCCGGACCACAAAAACTGGCAGAGAAAAATAACCCTGGCCTCATTATGGACCTAATTAGTCCCAGAGCCGACTCACAAAAACAAACCCTGAACACTTGGCTCCGCATCCAGCCTCGTGAAACACACACCCACAGCTACTACAGGATCCACTTGGAAAAGAGCTTGTGATTTTCCTTTACTGGGAGGCTAAGGTCATTTCTCAAATCCCTGCCACCACCAGGACCAACCTCTGAATGAGTATACGTTTTCTTAATTCTAGTCTCTAAAACATATCTGTTTTCTAGACTGCTCTGTGGCAAAGTACAAGTCCCAGTGGTTGGAGACCTCCATCTCCGTTCACCCTGGATCTGTTAGAGGACCGCTCTCTGTAAGAGCAGTGCCCTGCTGGGTACGATGAGAAGGAGGCCTATGTTGGAAAGAATTAGGGAACCTCAGCAAAACACACCTGCTGCCATGGGGACAGCAACGTACCACAGCTCCTTCAGGGGCACTGTGATTTGCAAAATGGCACATATTCACATGAAGATCGTTGGAATAAACCAGCAGGTATCATTAGATTAGCACTGGCGTTTCCGTTTGTTTGCCCAGTTGGCTCAGAAGCATCATTTTTTGCAGATAACTGAACATTAGAGAGAATCTGCACTAGTGGAAACCTCTCTCAGCTCATACTTAGCTTGAACTCCCAGAAGGTATGTGAGAAATTTTAAATCTCTGATTCTGGAGCCCACAAAGCAGCTAAGGATTTCAACTGTCAATGCAGCAAATTCTGGAAGTCCACATGGAGGTGCCTAAGATTTTGGTGAATAGACGGTATTCACATAAATGGCTGGCGTGGCTCGCTGGAATGCTTGGAAACAATGGGCGAGGTTTTAAAAGGATTTGGAGTAACTTGAAGTTCTGGCTAGAGGTATGCTCGTTAAAGGAATTTCTTTTATAGCTCCTAGCCTCTGTGATCAAGAATAAAACAATGTTTTTGTTGGATGCTCTTACTGAAACCATACACTGTTGTATTGTTACATTTTATGATTTCAAGGTGGCCAGAAATAATCTCAGATGAGACCTAGGCAGCCAGAAGGTTCTAACACTTCAGCACTTGCCCTTCTCATCAGTTTCATCAGATGATCACCTTATTCATCAGGAGCTAGAAGTGAAATTTAGCAAAAAGACATAGATTCATGCTGGTTTTCTAGGATTTACTTCTATACACACGTGCCTTGAAATGAAAACAATGATTTCTATCTATAGACTGAATTAAACCCACTCAAACACAGTGTCTGCTCTCTCCAGCAAGTGACTCATGCCTTCTGAGTCCACTCTCAGAGGCCTATGAAGCAGGAACCAAAAGCATTTCTTGGGAGATCTCTGCATCCTGATGCTGCAACAGAATATTCCCAGTAGGTGACAGGTCCTAACTCACAGTCCAGTAGGTGAGGGGTCCTAACCAATGGTCCACTGAGGAAATTCCACACTCAGTACAGGGTTTGGGGCCTACTGCCCATTAGCTTAGGCAGGGAAATCCCTCACTGGTTTTCAGGTGGGCTACCCTTCCCATGTGATCCTCTATCTCTAGGGAAACAGAGGATGCAAGTGACAGAGACAGGGAAGAGTGGCCTGGGCGCTGGCAGTGGAAGAACGTCCTGGTGGGGAAGTGGGAGCAGGCTGTGTGTGGGGTGGATGTGTGTCTGTGTTTGCACAAGCACATGCCCTAACAGGGAAACTGCCAGGGAACTGCAGGAGCAGAGGAGGAGGAGGGCAGATGGGTGATACTCCAGACTTGATCCTCTGTCTCCATCTCACACTTTCAGAGATGCTTGGGGGGATGCCCTCGGGCCAGGCTGTAAGGTGTGGTGGGGGAGAGGGGGTCCCCCAGTCCCTGCTCCACAGGCCTCGCCCCTCCCAGAACCCACAAACAGTCTCAGGGGGGCATTCTGGAAGCTGGTGGCCATGTGAAGAAAGGAGGGAAGCCCGCAGCCTGTGGCCTAGCCTTGTTGTGTGGCTTCCCAGGGCTTCCTGTGCCCAGGAGAGGTTAGGCCAGTGGTGGGGGAAGGCGGGAGGGGCCAGCATTACCCAGGGTCCAGTGCCAAGCTGCCCATTCTGCCAGAGTTGAGCGCTGTGGCTAGGAGGTTTCCTTTCCTCACTTCACAGGCTCTGGCTGGGATAAGACAGCGTGATGCCGGCAGTGGCTGCTAGTTCTGCAGACGTTCAAGGCACAACAGGCGCCCTTCACGGTAAGAAGTGGCAGCCTGGTGCCTCTTTCCAACGTATCATTTCAAAACACTGTAGACTATTTTTGGAGTATGTTTCACCAGCCGTTTGTTTTAGAGTATTAATAAAAGTCTATAGGTTTAAATCATAACGCTATAAAATAGACTTTTATTGAATGACAGCAGGACGGTGCTGACTGGGTCACAAGTTACAGGGCAGAAGGGGTTATGTGACTCTTGTGGCTGGGGAGACACAGCAGCTGTCAACAGAGGCTTTCCACTGGAATACGTCTGCCACATCAAAACACTGGACCCAGGTCTTGCCTACGGCCAGCTTGAGCACGCAGGTAGGCCAGCCCACAGAAGGAGAGCCACATCCCCATGAAGCCAGGAGCACGGCTTCCTGCCTACACCTCAGTCATCTGGTAGGGGGTCAACAAAGTATTCGTTTAAAGAAACAAACCACAGAAATAAAATTCCATACATTGATTTTGGCGGAAGTTTTTTTTTCCTTTCGCAAACAAATCATTTCTTAATGAGAATAACCTGAAAGTAACTACAGACGCTCACTTTGGAAGAGCGTCGTGGGATCAGCGTCAAGGCAAGCTTCCACTTGCCCCTGTTATTTTCTGAGGAAAATATTCCTTCAACGCCCCCAACGTCACATTAACCTTACAAAGGGAAGCAGGACTGAGCAGCAACAAAGTGTCCCTCGTCAGAGAGCCCTGTCTATCAAGCAGTCATTTCAAAAGCGTGTTTCAGACACGACACCGCACTGGTTCTCACCTTGTCGAAAGCAGGATAGACAGCACGGATCTCCGTCAACCAGCCGTATGGCATGTGACCCACGGGGTACGTGGCTGTCAAAATCGCCACGGCCTGCAACAGGAAGAGGTGGCAGAGTTAGCAGGCTATCAGCAGAAAGCCCTCCAGGAGCTACAGTAGGTGACAAAGCACGCCGGCTCAGGTGCAGCCACTGAGGACAGAGCCCTCCACACTGGGGGACACACATCAGGAGGCACAGGCCAGCCCGGGACGGGGGGAACTGACAGCAAACTGGACTCCTAGGGGCTGGCACTCCGCCGCATCCCTGGGAGTGGAACGAGCCAGCCAACAAACTGGACGTGAAACAACGGGGACGCGTCATGTTTTACGCGGATGCAACGAGAAACAGGTGCAGACCACTGGCTGGGAAGCCAAAATTCCTTTTATTTTTTCTCTCTCTTTTTTTTTCTTTTTGAGGGAGACCAGAGTTTTATTATTATTCAAATCAGTCTCCCCGGGCACTGGGGTCAGAGATGAAATCACAGGAAGTCAGAGCTGTCTTCTTGTGCTCAGTCAGTTCCTGGGTGGGGGCTACAAGCTCAGATGAGCCAGTTGATTGATCTGTGTGGTGCCAGCTGATCCATCAAGTGCAGGGTCTGCAAAGTAAGCACTGATCTTTGGAGCAGCTTAGGGAGGGTCAGAATGTTGTAGCCTCCGGCTGCATGACCCCTAAAGCATAATTTCTAATCTTGTGGCTAATGTTAGTTCTACAAAGGCAATCTAGTCCCCAGGCAAGAAGGAGGTCTGCTTTGCTCTTACCATCTTTGTTTAAACTATAAACTATAAGTTTCTCCCAAAGTTAGTTCGGCCTATGCCCAGGAAAGAACAAGGATAGCTGGGAGGTTAGAAGCAAGATGGAGTCAGTTAAGTCAGATCTCTTTCACTGTCTCAGTCATATTTTTGCAAAGACAGTTTCAATCCTTCCCTTCGGGTTTTATTACACCTTAATCTTAAAAGTGTAGGCTATGAAGATGGGAAAAGACCATCCACTGCTCTGAGACGCCAAGATTTCAACCCAGGTCCACCCGACTCCAGAATCTTTGCTCATTCCATTGAGCCACACAGAACCCTCTAGTCTAGCCCTATTTATTCTGGATTCTCAAAATGAAATTGCGAGCCTTCCCTGCTCTCCGGAGGGTCTCTTCCTTGGGATCCACCTCTAAGCCTCCACTCCATCCTTCAGGGATGCTGACATTTTGCGTGGTTGTTGATGGCTCTGTGCTACTCTCCTTCCAACCCAACTCACTCCCAGTCTGTTTGGTCAGTAAGGCCCAATTTAGATTTTTAATTTAAGAAAATTAAATACACATTTTGTGCAGAAAGCTATCAATGTGTTTCCATGAAAATATGAGTTTCTGATCAGACATGGTAGCTCATGCCTATAATTCCAGCACTTTGGGAGGCTGAGGTTGGAGAATTGCTTGAGCCAAGGAGTTCGAGACCAGCCTGGACAACAAAGCGAGACATCGTCTCTACAAAAGAAAATATTAGTTGGGCATGGTGGCTCAGGAGGCTGAGGTGGGAGGACTGCTTTAGCCCAGGAGATCGAGGCTGCAGTGAGCTATGATCGTGTCACCACTGCACTCCTACCTGGGTGACAAAGCAAGACCCTGCCTCTTAAAGGAGAAAAATACAATGACAGTTCCTTCCCTATGTGAATGAAAAGGAAGAAAAGTGAAAACAAAGCATCTAAACCTACATCCCGGCAGTGTTCAACTCTCTGCCTAGCCTGTGAAGGAGGGAAGCGAGCTTCATCTGTTTTAATTAACGAAACGGCAATGCCCAGAGGTTCCAGGAACATGAGGCAAGTCCCCAGCAGTGTGACGAAAGTGTGGTGTGGCGTGGTGTGCTAGAACAAAAAGGAGCGTTGGGATCGGGCAGACCTGAATCCAAACCTTCACCTCATCGCTCCCCAGCTGTGCAAAGCACCACGTCTCCCACAGCTCCCCTTCTTGCTCCTCTGGTGGAACAGTAAGAATAATATCCATCCCACAGGGTTATCGGGGAGTCAAGGAAATGTACAGAAATGCCTGGCACATGAGCAGATGACCAATAAATGCCAGCACTGCACCTCACATGCTGTTCCTATATGCCATCGAGGGCGATTTTCAAATGGTTCTAACGTACATTTGTCCTTTTTCTTTTGTTAAAGGGGAGGACGGCATTCTAGCACACAGGTGGCGGGGGTCCCATACTTTTTATAAGAAACTTGAACTGAAGTATCCAAGAACAAAAACTGTGTGTTACTGTAGCCACCCAAGATGACGCTCAAGACTCAAAAAACAAAATCCAGGAACACACTGAAGCAAGAGAAAGTGTTCTGCTTTGGATTTATGTGCTTCTCTTTCCAGGACAACATGAGCAGCTTCCCAGGACATGGAAACTGGCAGGGACTCTGGCTGGAGACATGCTGACAGTGCAGTCAGGGCTCCGGACCGCTCCCCGCAAGGCAGCCCCTGGACAGGGGGCCCTCGTGGGCAGCCATCAGGCTTCCTCGGGAGCAGCAGTTCCAGAGTTGGAATGAATTCTCCAGAGGGCAGTGGAGGAGGAAGCCAATGAAGTAATTCTATTTGTTCAAACCCAACTTGAAAGAGGGAAAAATGAGTCAACTCTTTCTTTGGAGTGGCTGCCAGTTTCCAGAGAAAGTCTGTTCAACCATCTGAGGTGGGCAGGCCAGGCGGGTGTGGTGGTGACGGGTGGGGTGGCACATGCATGACGATGAAGGGCAGGTGAGGGCAGGCTGGGTCGACACAGAGGCAGTGGCCCTGCAGCCGCTGGGTGCGTCCCACTCGGCTGCCACATAGCATGCTCCATTGTCCTCTGCCACCATGGTGAAGAGGCCAGTGCTGACTCCGTGGACATGGAAAACGGAGTAGGAGTCAGAAAACCTGGATTCTAACACTAGCCCAGCTTCCAGTGAGTTCTGTGTCTTTAACCTTTTCTTTCTGTGCCTCAGTTCCTCATATGAATAGCAAGAAGGATGTATGACATGCACGACAGGTTTTCTCCCATAATCATAAAAATATACAATTACACGATTATACGTCACTGAACGAGATCTTTATGGTTTCCTAGGGTGACTGTCATGTAATTTAAAATTGGAGAATTACTTGAGCTCTCAAGAAGAACTGGAAATCAGTTTCAGCACCCCCTGCCCCACCAAGCTGATTATAAGCCCCACATCCCCAAAGCATGGCCTACCTCTGTGGCTGCAGAACTGCCACCAAGGTCCCGGGAAACAAACAGGTTGACAATAGGCCGACTGATTCTCTGTGTGGCCAGAATTAGAGCCAAAGGCCACCAGAAGCTCAGCATCTTTCTTATTGTTGCATCGCCCTGCATTAAGAAATGAAGATAAAAGTTACCTAAACTCTAGAAGTAGAATGGAAAAAACGATTCAGAATCAAAGCATTTCCTTCATATGTTAATCACGAGCCAATTCATTATACTTGAAAGTCATATAAGGAAAAGTGTCTGTAGACAAGCCAAGTTGAATTAAAATAAAATGTTCAGTCTTAATAGAAATTAACTGAGACAGCTGGCAAGCTGCTGTGAAATTAAAACACACACTGATTTTAATGGATCCCAACCACTCTTTTCCATACTGGGACTCAGGGAATCTCTGACCAAGGTAGAACCCACATCTAGGGCCTGAGAAACAGGTTTGAAATTAAGTCTTTGTTAATCTCATCAAATGGGCTGGCTAGAAGCTATGTCAGGAAGAGGTAACTCTTAGAAATAAAAAAGTTATTATAATTTATTTTGGAATCAGCTCACAAAAATGTGCCTAATTATTTTGGCAGTGTAGAAATTGACTACAGAGGTTCTTATTCTCGGAGCTCTCACAGACGTCAGGTAAACTGTTCAAAAGCATAACCAAAATAAAGGCATGTAAAGAACAAGGGATTTCTAAGACTTCTGCGGCAAAGGTGTGGGGTATCTTTAAAGCCTGGCTTTCATTATGCAATTTTGGTTTTGATTGTTCACAAGGGTGAGAATTACATCACAGAACCATCGTGGCCACTTTATTTCCTTTTGCTGGTGGCTAAATGTTAAGAGACAGATTGTTACCATCAAGACCAATTTGTGGTTGGCCTAGTGATGGGGTAACTAGATAGGATTTCACTGAAAGCCTGACCTTGGATGGAGGTAAGTGGTCAAAACAATTACTGCTTGATAGGACAAAGTAATGTGTGGCCCAAGTGGGGATCAGGGTAAGGTGAGGGGATGAATTTAGGGCTGTAGATGCCTTACAGCTAAATGCAGACGAACCGAATGATGTCTCAAACCTATGGGAAGGGAAAATTAGCACACACAGAAATCAGATACGGTTTATTCTTACAACAAACAGAATGCTTTGGTCACCTCTCTCAGATTCTCTATCTCACTCCTACTTGTTTCTTATTCAACTTTCAGGGCACAGCAAGATCAACCTCCTCCAAGGAGGCATCTTACAGGACATCACTACGATCCTTCTCCCAGTGTTAATGGCTCCTAAATCCTCATGCAGGTGATGTGCTGTCTCAGATGACTGTTTAATTGTTGCTCCTGTATTGTTCTGACCTGCCAAATGGGGTATGATGCTGCTTGAGGGTAGAGACCATATCTCAAAATTTTCTGTGTTGTCCTATGGTACCTAATGTTGTACTCAGTCCCCAGGAGGTACCTGAATAAGGGACTGGGATTGGCCATTGAAGAAAGTATAAACAAAGCCTGGATCCCTGCTATAAAATTAAACATAGTGAAATGTAAACTCAAAGGTAACGTGGGCCCTGAAACCTTTGTTGACTGCAGAATAACTTAAAAGAGCAAGAGAAACCACGAATGTTGTATCTATTCCTTGGCCACAGATTCTCTGTGCCTCTGTCTCCTTCTGTGGGATAAGGAGACTGGACAGTGACATCTCAGATCACATCCATCTGTTTGAGTTCATTAATTCTCCAACTGTCTTTCCCGGCAGACAGCTAGCACTTGGCCTCTGGGTATAACATCCTCGCTAATTTCTTGTTTTGACGTCACTGATTTCTCATTTTCTACAGAGTAGAACACAGTTTTATTCTACTCCGAGTCTCAGACAGACCGCGGTTGGGTTGGCAGACGTACCCCCAGCTCCGGGCCACTTCTGTCGGGGATGATGTCGTGGATGTTCTTGTAGTAGCCCAGGCACAGGGTGGTGCAGCGCACAAGCGCGCCCATGTACAAGGAGAGGATGGGGATGAGCAGGGGCTCCCGGCATTCCAGGTGACTGTGAAGCAAAATGGCTACAAAAACAACCTGAGAGAAGGGAGAATGGGAACAGGTCAGCGGGGAGAAGCGGGAACTGATCGACAGAAGCACAGGGCCACGCTCTAGAACCTGAGACAGACCTCTGAGCAAAGATCTTGACTTTTAGGCAAACAGGCGAAAACTGGATGATGGCCTAGTGTCGCTCTCATGTTAACTCAGGTGCAGGTGTCTGCAGTTCACTGGAGGGACACACTGATCATTCTGTTATACCCACCATGAAAATTCTTTCAAGCAACTACAAACATCTTTCAAGGCATCGTTTTTAAGGTTATTGCTTAAAAAACAATCTCTGCAATATGTCTTCACAAATCCCTTGGCAATGATTGACTGGAACATGTAACTTAAAATAATGACAGCACAGAAAAGCACTGCATGTTTGCACCAAACCGAGAGATTTTTTGTACTATTGTGTGAAACCCATTAACTTAGTAAAATTAAACAAAAACAAAACAGAACAAAACAAAAACACCCCTTGAGAATTGCCACTGAAATTGGAGGCATTATAAATAATTTCCATTTTACCATTGGTTATTGGTGATTACTTGCTATTTATGCCAAGGTGGTATTTCAAAGTACTGTGCATGGAATCTATTTACTCATTACCAACTTAATGTAGCTTTTCCCTCTCGACGCTGGACACTCAGGTGTGTATGTAACACACACCAGAGAACTAGGCTACATTTAACAAAGAAAAAACCAGAAATGATCAATGATGTATACAGGAAAACAGACATTAATGTTTACAGGATCGAAGGCACTAAAAATGGGCTGGGTGCCATAGCTCATACCTGTGATCTCAGTGCTTTGGGAGGCTGAGGCTGGAGGATTGCTGGAGGCCAGCAGTTCCAGACCGGCCTGGGCAACATAGTGAGACTCCATCTCTATAAAAGATTTTTTAAAATGAGCCAGGTGTGGTGGTGCACACCTGTAGTCCTAGCTATTTTGGAAGCTGAGGTGGGAGATTCACTTGAGCTCAGGAGTTTCAGGTTACAGTGAGTTTTAATTGTGCCACTGCACTCCAGCCTGGGTAACAGTGAGACTCTACCTCAAAAACGAGTCACTGAAAATGCTGCCAAAAAACACCAACAGTGATAATTATAAAACAACTTACATTAACATTTAAAATACTAACCTATAAAAGTAGAATAGGTTGAAATAACTAGAGTCAGGAGAGAATGAAATTACAATACTGTTTATATCTCTATTCAATGGTACAGTCTCTAAAGCAAGCTTCACAATGTATTAACTTCCCTGTCCTGCAAAAATCAGAGAATCAGCCCAGCTTTTGTCTAGAGTCCTCCTGGGATCCAGTCATTCCAAAGACCTCACAAGCATACTGAGAACAAAGGTAGGACAACGCCTGTTCCTGAGCTACATCAACCTTAATGGCCAAGTATCAATGGAAAAAACAAGCTGAAGCACGTAAAAACCAGGACTGCAGCGGTGGGAGGGCCGGTGGGAAGGAGTGTGTGACTGAGGAGGGGGTAGTCAACAGAGAGAAGATCAGGGAAGCTGCCTGCTGCGTTTAATGGCAGGAAAGTCATTGGTAAGAACCATCTAGGTGGACTGATGGGGGTGGAAGTCAGCCTCAAGTAGGTAGAGAATGAAAGGGAAGTGAAAAAGTGAGTAGAAGCCACCCTCCCAGGAAGTTTGGCTATAAAGTGATAAGAGAAGTATAGCTGAAGAGTTAGGTGAAATACACAGGAAGCTTCTTGTTGCTGTGTTAACATGGCAGAGATCTGAACACGACAGGACAAGTGAAACGATGCATGAGAAAGCAGGGAACAGGTTCCTGAGAAAGCAGCACAGGCCAGGACCCAGAGGAGTGGCCCTGGATGGGGGGAGGGACACCTCACCTCGTCCCCTACAATGAGAAGAGAATGGGGAGGATGCAGGGCCCGAAGGTAAGTGTGTAGGTTTGTTGGCTGGAAGGTGATGAATTTGGTTGCTGCAACTGACTCTGTGAGGTGGGAAATCAGGTTATAAGTTGGGAGGGGAGAGGCAGAGAAACACCCTCTGAAATAGTTCCTACAGAGTCAGCAGAGGTGAGGGGAAGACTGTGCATTTACAGTTTGATCAGTTTGTTCCACGGTGTAACCTTTTGCAGAAGCACCACAGAAGTGGAGGAAGATGCGTAACACAGGGTTGGTTCAGAGGAATTTTCTCGGAAGGCTGAGATGAAAAGGCAGGAGATAAGGGAATTTACAGGAATGCAGGGGATGTACACATTATGATCTGACCAGTCTTGGAATGTCAGCTGACCTTGAAAGGCAAGGGCTGATGGTAGCAGAGGAGTTACAGGATGGAAAGTCTGAAGACGGCAAACAACCTTGAGATTTCTCACCTTGATATCAAGCAAGCTAAGAAGGTCCATATGACCAGGGAATAAAACAAAAACAGCAACATGTTTTCACAAATCCCTTGGCAGTGACTGACTGGAACATATAACTGTTAAAATAATGACGGCACAGAAAAGCACTGCATGTTTGCACCAAACCAAGAGGTTTTTTGTACTATTGTGTGAAACCCATTAACTTAGTAAAACTTGAGAACAAAACAAAACAAAACAAAATCCCCTCCTCGAGAATTGCCATTGAAATTTGAGGCATTATAAATGATTTCCATTTTATGACTGGTGATTGGTGATTATGTGCTATTTATGCCAAGGTGGTATTTCAAAGTACTTTGCATGGAATCTATTTACTCATTACCAACTTAGGTATGTTTTCATACCTAACAAATGTTTTCAGGTAATAAGCGGAAGCCTGAGGGTAAAACACTTTAAAAAGAGAATTTATTCCCCTAGCCAAATTGTGGTAGGAACTCAAGCAACAAGGTTTAAAATAACTACTCCACCAGGCACAGCCTGAAGCCAGATGGCATCTGAACTTGGCTTCCACGCTCCCACTAACCAGATCTGTTTATTCTGAACTTGCAGGCCTTCCCTCAACAGGCAAGGGCCAGGATCAGGTTTAAAACAGAGGAGGAAAATGGCTGTAGGTGTATTGGCAAAGTCTTTTTCAGAGATATGCTTTTCTTCTTCTGTCCTTGGATGGCTACTATGTTTATTTCAGGCAAAGTTAAGGGTTTTTTTTTTTTTTTTTTTTTTGCCTTTAAAAAAACACACATCTACAAATGTGTGCTCACAAATGCTCACCAACTTGCTGATGCCAGTGTTTGAAATGAGAGAGGCTTACTGAATTTCAAATGAAGTGATTAGAGTGAATAAGGCAGAGTCTAGTTCATCTCCCAGAGGATACAGATAGTAAGACTGGGACAGAATTCTCTACTCACTCTTAAGAAACTTAACGAAGACATATCAAAGAATGACGGTTGCTAGTATTGCTAGTATTTACACACACACACACACACACACAAATGTGTTAGTAGAAATCCATTTAAACTACTTATAATAGTGATCCACGGAGTAAACATAATTAATCTGGAAATTACTGGTCTTTATACTAACAGTTCAGCGGTAGATTATTTCAAGAAGGTGGCTAAGAGATCAGGGTGTGCAAGAAAGGAAAAATGTATGGAAATGTTCATAGAATAGAAATGAGACTGGGCGCGGTGGCTCACGCCTGTAATCCCAGCACTTTGGGAGGCTGAGGTGGGCAGATCACCTAAGGTCAGGAGTTTGAGACCAACCTGGCCCACATGGAGAAGCCCTGTCTCTACTAAAAATACAAAAATTAGCTGGGCATGGTGGCAGGTGCCTATAATCCCAGCTACTCAGGAGGCTGAGGCAGCTACTCAGGAGGCTGAGGCAGGAGAATCACTTGAACCTGGGAAGTGGAGGTTGCAGTGAGCTGAGATCATGCCATTTGACAAGAGCGAAACTCTGTTTCAAAAAAAAAAAGAAAGAAATGAGAATTTGGAAGGGCATGTAGAGATATAGTCTAACCTCCTCCTCTATGAAGAAATCATTCTCCCAAATCCCTGACTGTAGGAACTTAGTCTAACTTATAAATCATAGGAATTCAATCTAATTTTCCACTAAAATTGTTCATGCGTTATCCTTGGTAGAAGAAGAAAGGACAGAAAGCCAGGGCTGAGTGCCAGGGCTCAGAGAATTGGACCCAACAGAGAGTGGGATGTAGGCCTTCTTCTCAGACAGCGTGGAAAGGTAGCTGAATCAACTTCCTGGTTCTTTCTACATGTGGGGAAGTGACCTGTGAATGGCAGCCCTGCATGGTAACAACAGAGGATTATAAGAACATTTAAGAATAATTCCTAAGAGCCCTCTCTCTAGAACAGAGTGACAGACTTCATAGTGTTAAGCCACGTAGAGGGTACCCAGGCAAATGCACAGTGACCCTAAGACATGCCAAAAGGTACTAGACATGACTTTAGAGTCATCTCACATGCATGCTCTTTAAAAATAAAGGTCAAAACCCCTGTATTTGAATTTAAATTCTTACAACTGGTATTCTAGCAAGATTATACATACTTTTATTACAGCGAGTTTCCTTTTCTCACTCATTTAACAAATATTTATTGAGGTCCCTATGTGATATAACAGTGCTGGCAAAACCAGGTCGAATGCAGAATGTACTGCACAGTGAATGAATGTAAATCACACATCAGTTACACATGCCAGAAGGGGACTCTGAGGAGCTCTGATTGACACACAGACCATATTTACCTGAGCTATGACATCCGAGATTGAGGCACATCCCACCAGGAAACTGTATTTGTGTTTTAAGAGAATGCCAGCATGGGTCCATGCCTGCCAGAAAGAAAAGAATTTGGCATGAGATACACCTTCAGGATTATGCTGTTTCTGGTTGATGCGATTTACTGGACATTCCTGAAATACACTTTATAGCCCCTCAAAGCCTTAGTGCCAAGGTCTGATAAATCTTTGGTTGGTAAAATTACTGCAACTTGATCTGATGGCTGGCTCCACGTTAGAGTTTTCCAGTGGAGTGAAGCACTGCACGCAGGTATTTATTTAGCACCAATTGCATGTAGACTAGTGTGCTATTAGGTTTGTATGCCTGGCAGGAAAGCTGAAGGAATACCAAGAATGGAGGAAACGCAATCTCTCTCTCTCTCAAGCATCGCAGTCCCAAAGCAGCATCCTTCCCATGTGATGCATGTCATCGCGAGGGCTCTCATTTGGGTCTGAGTTATTACAGTCATTACCGGCGCTCACGGACTGATTAGGGTCTACTGTTTTCTTGCCTTCAAGTTTGGGCAGGATCTGACCTGACACTTTGGGAGATGAGGAGGAAGGTGCTATGAGGGGAGCAGATGAAAAGCCCAGGGAACAGCAGGTCTGGAGAAGGTTTCAAGTTCACGACGGGCTCTGTTTAAGGCTCATTCTTCTTACCTTCAAGGTTGATTTGGACTGACACAGAAATGACATTTCATCTGAGTTACGCACAATGCGACAAGCAGGGTCTATTCCTCAGGTCCCTGTCAAGACTTAGCAGAGCAACAGCTAATTCCCTGCCCATCTGCAAATCCCGGCTGTGGGCTGGCTTTGTTGTCTGACAGCCACCATATAATAAGCTTCCTGGCTTTAAACATTCTCTCTCCAACCAAATACATCAGCACCATGCTGCCAGGGGTGAGGGGTTGGGGAGGGAGGAGTTGATCTGCTCCTTATAAATGTTCATTATTTTCCTTTTTATTAGCCATCTCGTGCTGTTATGCCAGGGTTTTTGGGGGAACTTACAGAAGAAACATGGAAGAAAAGGGTACCAATTACAAACGCTCTGGTGTTCTGTTTGATTTCAGAAAGTCTCTTATGGCAAATAAATATAGCTGAAGGGACATGGACTACCAGGTCCTCAAGAATCTGCAATTCACTTTCACTAACAGTCCTGAGTTCCTGGAATTCACTGTATAACTGTAATTCTTCTATGTGTGTACAGTCCCACTTCCAACAGAGCTTGGAGGACAGACCTCAGAGCAACAGCATGGACCTGGCCAGGAAGCTGGGCTTCGACTCTTTAGGGATGTCAGAAAGGCCACTTCCTTCAGTTCTCTAACTGGGCTACCACCAAGGGCTAGTTCAGGCACTGCAGGGAAGCCAGTTATGCACTTACACCATGCATCTAACTGCATATAAACTTGAGGTGGGGGTGGTAAAAAACTATACAGACTAACATATTTTTAAGTCTCCTTCCAAGAATAATTCAAAATGGAGCCAAAGGAAAGGGTTTACTTTCCAGCACTGGACCTTATTGGAAAACATATACATGTATCTATTTTTTTCCTTTTTGCTAAGTCTTTTTTATATCTATAAGGCAGTAGAAGAGAATGAAAGCACTGTTTAAGCACTCCTCAGTATCATGACAAAGAATTTATGGAAGTGGGCAGCCCTGAGCTAACGGGGTAAAGCTGGTTATTAAAATAATGAATCCCTGCCAGTATGTTCAACAGATTCTTACTCTGAAACTGTGGGTGTCTGTGCCACACAAGTGGCAAGTTTATCAGAAAGTGATTCTGATCCTTTGATCCTGACTATATCAGAAAAGAACTGTGTATCTGCATCAAAATTTTCAAATGGGCTTTCCTGCCACCTACCAGAACTTGTGGCAAAATTAAATAAATTGACAAGATGGACTGGTTAAAAGTTAACAGACAACTGGAACCTGAGTAGTCTGCTGGTGGTATAGCTGCTATGAAAATCAGTCTCTGCTAATTCCTCAAGAAATTAAAAATCAAATTTCCATATGATCCAGCAATTCCACTTCTGGGTATAGACCCCAAAGAACCAAAACCAGGGACTCAGATATCTGCACACTCATGTTCATAGCAGCATTACTCACAAGAACCCAAAGGCGGAAGCAATGCAAGTGTCCATCCGCTGATGAACGGATACACAAGATGTGGCCTAGACATTCACTGGAAAGTGACTCAGCCTTAAAAAGGAAGGAAATTCTGACAACTGCGACTACATGGATAAACCCTGAAGACACGCTCAGTGAAATCAGTCAGTCACAAAAGGACAAGTGCTGTATGATTCCACTCTTTTGAGGTATCTCAAGTAGTCGAATTTGTAGAGTTACAAAGTAGAATGGAGGTTGCCCAGAGCTGGGGAGGGGGCAGATGAGGATTACTGTTGAATGAGGACAGAATCTCAGTTTTGCAAGACGAAGAGTTCTGAAGATTGGTTACACAACAATGTGAATGTAATTCTTGCCATTAAGCTGTACACACAAAAATAGCTAAAATGGTAAATTTTATATTATGCATATTTTACCACCAGCTAAAGAAAAAGAAAGAAAGCCAATGATCTTCTCTACTCACCATTGCATCCATGAAAGGAAAGGCGGCGAGGTACAGGAAGGCCCTTCTCGTCTTGCTCCCCACCGACTCGTCCACATGGTGCAGTTTATTGATAATGTAGTATCCTAAATCACTATAAGCTGCAACGGGTCGAAAGGCATATGTGGAAATATTTAGAAAAGGATATCTTTATATTCTTTTTATTTCAAAAGCTTAAAAACAATTTTAAATGTAGTATTTGTTCGTCGCAGAAAAATGAGATACGCAAATAGAAAAAAATGGTCTATAATCTCATCCCTTTACCCAGAGTGCGTCACAGCCAATGCTCTGGGTTCTAATCACCACGTTATTTTATTGTTCTGTGTTTTAACATAAAAATGAGATTGTATTACACACACTCTTTTGTAAACCATGAACATCTTTCCACGATATGCTTCTACATTTTATTTCTTTGAATTCCCTTCAATGAACTGAATTTCTTTTTGAGAGTTTGCTGAGTATCAGCTTGCCCAGTCTCCTACTGTTACACAGTTAGGTAGTTTCCACCATTTTGATACTACGAAAGAATGCTTGGTGGCTAGGTTTGAAGCTAAATGTTTACACATATTCTTAATTATTTACTAAGAGAAAATTTCTAGATGTTAATATGCCTTTCCATAAAACTTTAAAGCTAGCTTTTTCACACTTGCCAGTTCTTTTATTCCACTTTTTGGGAAGAGGGTGGCAACTTAGGGTATAGTCCTGCATGCTGGAAAATGACATTGCGGAGGTGCTTTTGTCGTCCTTCCAATATCAGAATTTGTTACCGGTGACTAGAACATAGTAGGCAGTAAGCCAGGACGGGCTGAATGAATGCATATGTGTCAGACAGGAATAGGGAAGAAGGAGAAAGGTCTCCTAATGTATTAGTCAGGAATCCTGACAGATCTTATTACCAAAGGTTAAATAAAATATTGAGCTATTTTTTTACCTCATTGATAGAGGTTTAGATTATATATAAAAATAACAGGCCAGGCAAGATGGGTGACGCCTGTAATCCTAGCACTTCAGGAGGCTGAGGTAGAAAGATTGCTTAGCCTAAGAGTTCGAGACTAGCCTGGGCAACATAGTGAGACTTGGTCTCTAGCAAAAAAAAAAATTTTAAATTAGCCAGGCATGGTGGGACATGCCGGTAGTCCCAGCTACTTGGGAGGTGGAGGCAGGAGGATTGCTTGAGCCCAGGAGTTCAAGGGTACAGTGAGTTATGATCGTGCCACTGTCCTTCACCCTGGGTGACAGAGTGAAACCCTGTCTTTATAAGAAAGAAAAGAAAAAAGGAGAGAAGAGGGGAGGGGAGGGAAGGGGAGGGAAAAAAACAAAAGGAAAGGAAAGGAAACAGGAAAGGGAAGGGAAGGAAAGGGGAAAGAGAAGAGAAGGAAAGAGAAGGAAAGGAAAGGGAAGGAAAGGAAGAGAAAGACAAGAAAATAATAATCTTCATGTTTTTCACAGTGTCTTATGAATGTTGTAACAGTAGGTGTGCCTCCAGTTTTCATTCTCTTACAACTATGGATATTAGAGGTGTGAGTAAGTGGTTTCAAGAGGTGGGAGGCTGGAATGACTACAATCTTCAGAGAGCGAGGTGGGGCAGGTCGAGGAGAGTGCAGGAGGAAAGCTCCTAGTCCTTCCAGGCAGGGTAGAGGTGAACAACCAGAAGGTCAGCTGCTAGGTGAACAAAGGTGCCAGGTGTCATGGTAGCAGGGCCATCAGAACCACTGAGGCATCAAGAAGAGAAATCCAAGAGAGGGCATGTCACGTGGCAGAAAGAAAACAGACCTGGGAAGATGGGATTAGTTATAGCAAGGGACATGGATGGAAGGAGGCAGCTGTGACGTCCCTGTCGTTTGGATCAGAAGCCGTGCAGAGATGAAAAGGGGATTAGTAGAGGTTTGACCTGGGAAGGCAGGGAGGGAGAGCTCCTGTCTGATTTTTGCAGCCAGGTAAGAACTGCATTCAGACATGAGCTAAGCTGGCTTAAACACAAAGCCAGAATGAAGATGTTACTTAATCATACAAATGGTCTACTTTGGGTGCTGAACTGTGGAAATTTTGTTCAAAGTTTATTGTTGCTGCTGCTGTTTATTTGCACATGTGTTTTCATTCAGTGAACAAATGTTCACTGTGCAGGGATCTGCAAGGAGTCCATCCTGACCTTGCCCACATTGCTGTCCCCATACCCACCTCTCAGCTGAGGCCACTGGCAATGGTAAAGGCAGCTGTGCCAGGCGAGTAGAGCAACGAACACAATGCCAAGTGCAAGAGCACGGGGCTGGCTAGGAATAGCTCATGAGCTCAAATCCCCTGGTGAAGGTTACGGTCACTATAAAACACCAGCTGAGGGGACCTGACTGCTGTGGCTGAAGCTGGGGACTATGGAATTCATGAAAGGGCAGTGTTATAAGCTGAACTATGTCCCTTCAAAATTCAGATGTTGAAATCCTAACCCCTGGCATCTCAGGATGTGACCTTATCTAGCAATAAGGTCATTGCAGATATAACTGGCTAAGATGGGGTCATACTGGAGTAGAGTGGGCTTTCAATCCAATGACCGATGTTCTTACAAAACGGACATTCAGATGCAGAGATAGATGCACACAGGGAGAACGCCATGTGAAGATGAAGGCAGAAACCGGGGTGAGTCTTCTCCAAGCCAAGGAACGCCAAAGATTGCCAGCAAACACCCAGAAGCTAGGGGGAGGCCTGGAAGACAGTCTTCCTCATCTCTCTCAGGAGCCATCCCTGCAACACCCTGACCTCAGACTTCCAGCATCCAGAACTGTGAAACGCTCAATTTCTGTTGCTTCAACCACCTGGTTTATGGTACTTTGTTAGGGCAGCCCTGGAACACGGGCACAAGTAGCTTCTGAGAGAGGGAGACAGAGGCTCATTTTCATGTTCAACTCTGGGGTGGCAGGAAGATCAGATGGGACATGTGAGTTTCAGCAGCTGAGAGCAGGGCATGCAGTCTGCTTGAAGTACCCAGAAATACAGAGATCAATATACATAAGCTTCCCCCTGCTGAGAAGAAAAAGAAACTCATCTGAGGAAGGGCAGCCCCTTTAATGATCAGGCCTAGAGATGCACTGAAGTGGGACAATGTGTGACAGCGGTCACGTCTCACTCCCACCTTGAGCTAATAATGACCTTGAAGCCACTTACTATGTGGGCTCCAGATGAACTGATGCCAAGTAGCCATAAAATGCCGTATGCTGGACACCACAGTCCATACCCTATACCGTAAATCAATGAGTATTCCCGTCAAGCGACTTCGTGTCGGCCCATTCCTTGTCCCCTTTTGCCTTTTTTCTTTTGAGATGGCGTCTCGCTCTGTCTTGCCCAGGGTGGAATGCAGTGGCGCAATCTCGGCTCACTGCAACCTCCACCCGAGTTCAAGCAATTCTCCTGTCTCAAGTAGCTGGGACTACAGACATGCGCCACCACACCTGGCTAATTTTGTGTTTTTAGTAGAGACGGGGTTTCACCACGTTGGCCAGGCTGGTCTTGAACTCCTGACCTCAGGTGATCCACCCACCTCAGCCTCCCAAAGTGCTGGGATTACAGGCGTGAGCCACCGCACCCAGCCCCTTTTGCCTTTAAAAACCTGCTTGTAACAAAGGTTGAAAGGAGCACTCCCCGAGGCCACTGGGAAGTGTGTCCCAGGTGGCGATCCTCAATCTTGGCCCAAATAAACTCTCTATATAATTTAACCTCAGTTTCTTAAATGTAGCTACTTATTACAATAGTTTAACAGAAACATCAAAAACCGTGCCTTCATGCAGAGTAACTGGGCTAAACATGTAATATTTACAGGGTCTAAGGACTGCTGGGGCGTTTGCCATCCATTCTCCTGGGGATGAGGCCAGCCCAGCTTTCTGGTTCTGTGGGAAGCTGTCCCCAAATTCTTGCCTTCTTTAGCATCCAGGGCTTGTCCTAGCTCCCTGGGTTTCAGAGTACTGTGGGACCTATGAAGCTTGAGGCTGCCTTGGCTTCTTTTAACTTCTTTTTATTTCAGTCTCTTCCTCTTTCAGCTACTCCAGGAGATACCTGACGGCCATGGGAAGAAGCTTTTCCTCCCAGGTTTTCTAACTTCATTCTACGCTTCCCCTACATGATAGAGGAGTCTGATTATAACTACAGAGGTTACTTTACCCTGGGAGCTGTGAGTAGAAAATTCCAACAACTGTTTTCACCCACTCTCTTGGGGCGACTCCCTACCTCCCATGCCCCTAAGCTATTTCCAGCTAGAGCTATTGGGGGGTGGGGGACAGGTAATTTGTTTAAAGTGCTTTGCATAGAGTCCATAATTACCAGGCTAGCTGCCTTAGCAATATTTAGCAACCTTCAGCTTCTATAAACTGACTTACCAAGACTGTTCTAAAACAGCTTGTATTCCTTATGAAGAGCAGAACATTACAAAAAAAATTAAACAAGGTTTTTGAACAGATGTAAACAAATTTTATGACACTGCAACAGCAAGAAGACAGTGACTTGACCTGTTTACACGTTGACAGTTTTGACCCTCCTAAACAAGAGACACAGAAAGTGCCCTTCAGATTCACGGGTCCACTGACCTCAGCCAGCCAGGGCCATGGGCCCTTTCTGAATCAGTGGTTCTCAAACCTGTTCCTCCAGGAGCTGTTACAAACCATAAAATGTCAACATTAACCGAAATAAGTCTAGATACATTTTTCCACATCCAATAGGCAAATTTGAGAACCATTATTCTAATTCAAATTCCCAAGTTCTCAATGTTTGAAAGTCTCACAGGTGCTGTTACTGACCCACTGTGACCAGCTTGCGAGGCTTTTCATGGGAGCAGGTAATTTCACCCCTCTGCTTCCAGGGTATTATTTCCAAGGTATGTGTGTTTATATGGCTGATAGGCCATATTTAAATCACTTCAATAAATACGTGTTGAGTGACTTGTATGCATCAGGTACTACACACACTAACACAGCTGTGAAGGGGACAGTTTCCTGCATCTGGGCTGGGATACAGACATTTAATATTACCCATCTATAATCTATACTAGGCAACACGTGTCCAGTGTTGGGGATGGGAGGCATAAATAGCACGTAGGTCTTGAAGAGATACCATAAACCCATGCACAATGTAAGTAAAGTAACTGTGAAATTTTAACGCAAGAACAAGAATTCTGTCTCACCGGCATCAAGACTTGGTGGAGTGGGGTTCAGAGTAATTTATTGCAGGAGATCTGCTTCTTTCTAGAGAACATTTCTTATTCATATTTGAATTCTCAGGATCTAGCCCAGTGTGATGATTGAATAAATGCTGAAATCCATAACCCCTAAAAGAAGTGACTGGGAGGCTGGGCGCGGTGGCTCACGCCTGTAATCCCAGCACTTTGGGAGGCCGAGGCGGGTGGATCACCTGAGGTCTGGAGTTCGAGACTAGCCTGGCCAACACAGTGAAACCCCGTCTCTACTAAAAATACAAAAATTAGCCAGGTGTGGTGGCAGGCGCCTGTAATCCCAACTATTTGGGAGGCTGAGGCAGGAGAATCACCTAAGCCTGGGAGGCAGAGGTTGCAATAACCCGAGATCACACTACTGAACTCTAGCCTGGGTGACAGAGCAAAAATAAATAAATAAATAAATAAATAAATAAATAAATAAGTAAATAAAGTGACTGGGATATACTGGTAGCAAAAATATCCCTGAGTCTTCCCTCCTACTTATATCCCCACTCTTTGTCACATGATTTGGCGGCTCCTCACACCAAAAGTCAGGGTCTGTTCCCCACCCCGCCTGTGATTTGTTTGGGTCGGCAGTGTGGGTGGGAGTGATGGTGGGCCGGTTCTGATTCCTGGCCTCAGGAAGTCATCAGGTGTACTGCTGTCCCTTCACTTGGAGCATCACCACAGCCGTGTAAAAGAGCCGTCTAAAAACACCCAGGCAAAGCTAGTGGAGGATGAGAGACTCTATGGAGGAGAGCTCAGCTGTTCCAACAGAGGCCATCGAGGTTGGCCGGATGTTTGCTAACAAGGAGCCCACCAAGGTCAGCAGAGCAACCTCCTGACCCTCAGTTGACCACAGAGGCATGAGCCTAGTCAAGTTCCAAAGATCCACCCAGCCAACCTGTAGTCTTGCAAACAAAAATAAATGCTTGTGTTTTGAGCTGCTGAGGATCGGGTGGTTTTCCACATGGCCATAAGTTGTAAGACTATACTGACACTTTCCGTTCACTCCTAGCACCCTCATTGGTTTAAATTATGGCAAATTATACTAATTTACTCTTTATAGAGCTGGTTAATAACCCATGAATAATGGAAAAGGTTTGAAAAGAGAAGTCTGGCAAACAGAACTCGGCCAGAAATTACTTCAGTGGCTCACTGGAAGGGCACAGGAACCTGCAGTTTTGTTCCCCTGAATTCTGCTGCCTACCCAGGCAGCTTCAGAACATGGCAAGGGCCTCACAGGTTACTGTTAAGAATAAACGTGGAAAGAAAGTTAAAATCCACAGCAGTGGTTTCGACATCTTCATGAATTAGGAGGTTAGGCAATACTAATTTCCATGCACACGAAATTAATTTGGACCCAAATGGGGTCAAATGCAAGGTCAGCATGCTTTCCTCCATGCACCACAACCACTGGCCTAAATGAAGGTGTGGTGATGGCAAACCCTGGGCTCTGTACTCTTGGTTTCTGTTTTGTAACTGAATCTAGCAGGACAATGCAGTTTTAAAAAATGGTGTCTATGACAGATCATGGCTGTAGTTAAGCTAAAAAAGAGATACTTGCAGCTGCTCAACAAGGGCCAAGAAATACTCCCAAGGCTTGTGCAGTCTGGGTATCTCGAGCCAGGCTATGGGTGTGCACAGAATGGACAGTAACTCTTGTCCGGTGGACCTTCTAGACTTCAACTCTCTCAGCCCAACACAATTCCAAGTGTCTGCTCTATTGGCTTATTGCACAAGGTCTGGCTGGGCGGGAAGAGTTGCTGGGCACATTCTCTGGAGCCATCTTTCCCTCGCAGTCTCCACCAAGCATTCCCACGGAAGTGTCTGAGTGGTCAGTGGAATCTACCCCAGCCTTGTCTGGGGAAATCCATTACCAAGCGCAAAGTTCTCAAAGATGGGAGAATGCCTAGCTCAATAGTGGGGTCAAGGAAAGAAAAAAAAAAAAGAAATGTAAGGAAAAATAATTCCTTAACTACAGTAAATCTAATGAAAAGGACCTAGTAAAAGGTTCTTTCCTTCTTTCCTTTACTGGGGCAAACCCAGTGAATGAGGGATGACACTACAAAAGCTTTTAGTGCTCTTTGACCTGAGCCTATTTCTTTCTTTCTTTTTTTTTTTTTTTTGAGACGGAGTCTCGCTCTGTCACCCAGGCTGGAGTGCAGTGGCCGGATCTCAGCTCACTGCAAGCTCCGCCTCCCGGGTTTATGCCATTCTCCTGCCTCAGCCTCCCGAGTAGCTGAGACTACAGGCGGCCGCCACCTCGCCCAGCTAGTTTTTGTATTTTTAGTAGAGACGGGGTTTCACCGTGTTAGCCAGGATGGTCTCGATCTCCTGACCTCGTGATCCGCCCGTCTCGGCCTCCCAAAGTGCTGGGATTACAGGCTTGAGCCACCGTGCCCGGCCTGACCTGAGCCTATTTCAATCATCCTACTGTGACCCATTAACTGATGCACAGAGGGGACACTGCGTTAGTGAAAGTGAGAAGATACATCTGCAACTGATTTTTCAGAGCTGGTAATGTCCACACTGGAAATCCCTTGTCAGTGAAGAAGATCCCCCAGGGACTGGTAAATTGTTAGTAAACAGTGAAAAGTACGAAGTGTTGAGGTTCATCCAGACTGGGGAGAAAAAGTCTAACATAGAGAACATCACGTTGGGATCACTTTAGACGGCCATAGCAAAATATTCATTATAGCGCACGGGGCAAATTCTTGACTCCATTCTATAACAAAGATAAGGAAAAATTAGACAGTGCTGTGCTGGCCGGGTGTGGTGGTTCATGCCTGTAACCCCAGCACTTTGAGGGGGGTTCAGGTAGGCAGATCACTTGAACTCAGGAATTCAAGACCAGCCTGGGCAACATGGCAAAACCCCATCTCTACAAAAAAAAAAAAAAACAAAAAAAACAAAAATTAGCCAGATGTGGTGGTGTGCACCTGTAGTCCCAGCTACTTAAAGAGGCTGAGGTGGGAGAACTGATCGAGCCCAGGAGGTCAAGGTTGTGGTGAGTTGTGATCACACCACTGCACTCCTGGCTGGGCAGCAGAGCAAGACTCTGTCTCAAAAACAAACAAACAAACAAACTGAAGAAAGTGCTGAAATGCACTTCATCCTTCAGAGACGGTTGAGAAATGACTCCATTCATGAGGCCTGTCCTAACCCCAAAAAGAAAATCTCTTCCTGCTCTATGCTCTCACATGTCAAAAATAAATGCCTTTGAAAAATTAGAAGAACTTGCTAAAAGGAAATACATTCATTAAGGTGATGGGAAACTAGCACTTAAAGAAATGTTGAAGGCAATTCAACTACTTTTGCCTGGACAAGAGACTAGAAAGAAATCAGTTTAACCTCGATGTATCTCATTTATATTCCCACTCTGAATTCAGCATGATGAATTTCTAATACAAGGCTTCCTGTGCTTACTGTAGGCCCCACCCAGGAGCTGTACATGTAGGGAATATATGCTCATTTCAATATCAGCCCAAGCAAATATAATTGGAAGACTGCTTGAAATCATACAATGGCTTTTCAAGTCAAATATGCTGGGAGTATTTCCTTTTCTGTTTTATCTACGTCAGTGTTCCCCTGTCACACACATAGCTATCCAGGAGCTGACTGCTGAAGTAGAAATATAAGTAGCTGTTTTCAGGATTACTAGGAAGTGAAAATGGGTGTAAGCGTCAAATACAGGGGATGCGTAGAGACTGCCATTGGAAGGGCAACGTTCAATGATGTAGGAAAGCGGTGGGAAGAGTGGCTAGTGGGTGGAGAAACAGCAACATCCCATCATGGAGCTTGTGGCCACGATTACGGGAAAGAAAGCGGGCAGGATCTGGATATAGAAAAGCTTACAGGATTACTAAAAACAGAAGGAGGCAGAAAGGTGAGCAAAGATGCCCGACGTAGCAGATGGCAGAGGCAGGAGAGTGGCTAAAGACTTAGGCAGAAAATGGTAAGGAGGCCAACACTGTAGAAAAGGGTACATCATTAAAATCTGATTTTCAAATGTTCCGAAGAAATTCATATGTGCTTTCATAGCAACTGTGGAAAACATTTGTTTGGTGGATGGAAAAATGCTGTGATTGCAGAAGTATAAAAACGAATAATGATTATTAAATATATACGAGATATAGAAAACCATTTTGGTTTAAATTTAAAATTTTGTATTTATATTTTAAAATTGAAAAACTAAAATGACACTGATTTTTATTTCAATGACCACCTTTTCTTCCCGACAACTGCAATAACATGGGATGCTTAGCTTTTCTCTTCCAGAATTACTGACAACTGATAACTAGCTGTTTAGTCCCAAAGTCTCATTCAACTATGGCTAAATAGGGAATGTTGGATTATTTATAAGTCCAAGTAAAAAAAAGAGCTAGCAGCAAAGGGAACGCATTTGCTCATTTAAGGAAGCCCCTTATTTTACAAAATATATGGCTTTTTTTTTTTTTTTCAAATACTGTACATGTACTCTTTGAAAATGGCTCACATCAAATGTAGCAGAAATGTACTTCAAATACAGGTACCTGTGCAAACACTCAGTCCACGGTCAGCATTCAGGGCATAAACTGAGGAAATCAGAGGCAGCTCCTCTTTACTCCATGCCCTGAAGCTCTGAGCACAAATTAAAGGATCAATATCAACGCTTTGGCTGAATGTCTGGCCCATCAGCAGACACACTCTCTTCCACACTGTTCTTAGCACAAAATTTTATGCCACATTAAAAAGGAAAACCACAAAGGTCTTTCCTTATTTACATTCAGATTTGCAGTTATGTGAGTAAGCTTTAGCCGCCATGCAAACACATTGCAAATGGTCTGGGTTAATCTTTTGGTTCCTTTATTCACCACTGACAGCCATGCATTTTATACAATCAGCAACAATTTTAAGGTACACAATGGGTTTATGAGGTGTCATTCACAGTGTTTTATGTAACTGGTTTCAATAGAGGTACCACTCAATTTTGATGCCAGGTAAGCAAAGCTGCTTTAAAGCCACGACATTCAGATATTATGCCCTTAAGGCTTTATTCCCACCAAGAAAGCAGCAGCAGCAGAAGTCCAGCCCTGAAGGAGAGCTGCTTTTCCAGGGTCTTGGTTAAACTGGAGGCCAGTCACTGTATATATGACACAGCTTTCCTGTTTTTTCATGGAAAGAATGCTATGACGAAAGTATTTAGTCTTGTCTTTGAATAAAATGGAACAAGATCCTAGAACAAATCAATTTAATAAATAGAACAATCTGTCATTTGTTCTCACTGCTAATAAGCATTAACTCTAAATAACAGTCATTCTATTTTTATTCTTAAGATTCAATGACCCAGTACAGTGATGCATACATATCTCTAATTAAAGCGCCTGCTATTTTATTGGCCTTACCAAATGTTATTCCTAGGTGTAATCGCCCACTAACGAAATCACTCCCTTTTACTTTGGGAATCAGAGACACAAAAACTACAGCTCCCCAGAAAAAACACATTGTCTTCAGCTAGGAGCACCAGCACCTTCCTTCTATTCCCTGAAAATTTCATAAGAAATGTGATAATTAGTGAAGAAACCACTTATCTCAATAAATATATTTAAATCAACGAAAAGGAATAAGAAATTGCCAAAGCTAGATTCGTCAGTGGCGGTCGGCGGCCTCACCTATCAGTGTGTGAAAGACGGCAGCGATGGCCCCAGCCACCACCATACACAGGACGGCTTTGGTCCTGTCTCGCTTGCTGTTCACAAACACCAGGCCCACGTTTTTGAAGTCACTCATAGGACCCGTGAAGAACTTCATGAGGGAGTACGCCAGCCCGTAGCTGGCCAGCATCTCAACTGCATCCTCCTTGACAGCAGCAATGCCCCGGTTCAAGGCCTGGGAAGGGGGGAAAAAACCCGTAAGTATTAGAAATGTCGTCTCTTCTCTGGGGAATCATACCTCTAAGATGAAACTTAGCAGATCACGTTTCTATAGAAACACGAAGAACTTATAGGGTACATCTCATGTAATTGGATGAAGGTGATTGGTTTTCATTTTCATCTACATCAGCTTCAGTTTGAGTTTCTTTTTGTGAAGGAGACACTTGTCCACTGCAGTTAAAATAATAGCAAAACACCAACAAATATTTTATGCTAATATTGAAAAACAATTCTAAGAAGTTTTGGTTAAAAGTTGATTTTTTTTAAAAAACTAAAATGTTAAATTTTGCTTGCAGGCTGAATTGACATAATGTCAACAGACACTCTGGAAATGAGTCTAACGGTTTATATCAAGGGGATGGGGGTTTTTTCTTTAAAGAAGTGGTGTGTGTGTGTTCATGTGTGCACATGTAACCTTAAATACTTGGCATGTGTGCACATGTAATCTTAAATACTTGGCATGTGTGCACATGTAACCTTAAATACTTGGTATACGTCATGTATTCTTCACAGCAGAGTTCTATGCTGTGAAAAAAGTACTGAAGGAATTTATTATATTCTTCATGAATGCATGTTGTTTACCTGATTCCTGCATTTTGACCTGAAATACATTCCTGAGCTCTATGCAGACACATATGAAAAGAACACCTTTAGACTAAAAAACAAATGTTTTTGGATAATGGTTATACAGGAAGATGCGGTCGTAAAATACCCTACTTTAGACATCCTCCAAGACAGACCCTCGTAGGCACTGCAGGCTTTGTTGGGATGGTACTTCCAAACTAACTTTCCCACCCCGGAGACAAATCAGTAACGGCAGACCAGTGGGAATGGATGTCCAGGTGGAGACAGCTTTCTGACTAAAATGCCTCTAGAACACTGCCTCTGTCATGAGGAACGGGCAACTGAGCAGAAGAGTGGGCTTTCTGTATAGTTATATATTTGTAAAAAATAGACTGTTTTTAAGGCAGTTTTAGGTTCATAGTAAAATTGAGCAGAAAGTACAGAGCGTTCCCATATACCTTTGCCCCCCACAAACACGGAGCCTCCCCTGCTATCGACATCCCACACTAGAGTGGTACATGTCTTACAATCAATGAATCTATGCTGATACATCATTATTACTCAAAGACCAGACAGTAGTCCCCTCTTATCCTTAGGGGATACACTCTAAGACCCCCAGTGAATGCCTGAAACTATGGAAAGTACTCAAGTTTTTTCCTATATATACATACCTATGAGAAAATTTAATTTATAAATTAGGCATAGTCATAGATTAACAACAATAATCAGATTATAACCATATACTATAATAAAAGTTATAGGAATCTGGTCTTTCTCTCAAAATATCTTACTGTACTCCTTGTGATGAGGAAGAGATGAAGCAAGATGGTAAGAGATTTCATTACACTACTCGGAATGGCATGCAATTTAAAACTTATGAATTGTTTATTTCTGGAACTTTCCATTTAATATTTCTGAACCTTGGTCAACCATGGGTAATTGTAACCATGGATAGTAAAACTGTGGATAGGGGTGACTACTGTAATGTAGTTTACATTGGGGCTCACTCTTGGTATATTGTACATTC
Organism: Piliocolobus tephrosceles; assembly: GCF_002776525.5. NCBI lineage: Eukaryota > Metazoa > Chordata > Mammalia > Primates > Cercopithecidae > Piliocolobus > Piliocolobus tephrosceles. The sequence goes on from NC_045437.1 coordinate 14,320,998, forward strand.
TGTGGATTCTGACAAATGCAGAATGACACATATTCACAATATATTTTTAAGAAAAAGGTTATGCTAAAGTCTTGGCCTGCCATTTGTCACTCATCCAATAGAGACACGATCACATTCACAGAATTCATTCTCAGTCTCTGCTATGTAAACTGAAAGAAGAAGAAAGAAATTCACTTTTCCCATCTATTTCCTATTTTTTTTTTTTTTTTTTTAGACAGAGTCTCGCTCTGTGGCCCAGGCTGGAGTGCAGTGGCCGGATCTCAGCTCACTGCAAGCTCCGCCTCCCGGGTTTACGCCATTCTCCTGCCTCAGCCTCCCGAGTAGCTGGGACTACAGGCGCCCGCCACCTCGCCTGGCTAGTTTTTTGTATTTTTTAGTAGAGGTGGGGTTTCACCGTGTTAGCCAGGATGGTCTTGATCTCCTGACCTCGTGATCCGCCCGTCTCGGCCTCCCAAAGTGCTGGGATTACAGGCTTGAGCCACGGCGCCCGGCCCCTAGTTCTATTAATCAAGACAGCTGTTGATAATTTTCCCTACAAATATATGGTTATAGCCATAGTCTGAGAGCTACCTTGCTATACTGGGTAAAGCTAATCTTAACAATACCAAAGGAGCCAATGGGTGCTTGAAAGAGGAAAGACTGAATACAACAAAAGATTCAAGAACTAATCTTCAAACATATATGAGAATCATACTACATTACAACAAAACAAAGTAAATTCAATCCACCATTGTGTTTCTGAATCTGATACTATAGACTGTAAGCGTATGGCAGATACATCTGATAGCAATAACTTCAGCATACCCTGAGAATGACCCTGCATGGTAGATGCACCTGATAAGAATAATAACTTAAACATACCCTGAGAATGCTGATGGACCTGATCTACGTAAACTGCATGCTTTTTACAAATGGTAGCAGCTCTCCTGTCGGGCCTGCCACCACTGGACTTCCCTGTATGTAAGTCCCCTTGGTAAACAGGGTTTAGGTCTCAATCACTGGCTCCGGGTCTCTTCTTTGGCCTCTTGAACATGGTGTCATCCCTACTGAAGTCAATATGGGTCTGACACAACAGTAAGGTACATTATTAGTTACATGCCAAAAAGAAAGAAAAAATGTTCCAGCCGGGCGCGGTGACTCACGTCTGTAATCCCAGCAGTTCTAGAGGCCAAGGTGGGCAGATCCCTTGAGGTCAGGAGTTCAAGACAAGCCTGGCCAACATGGTGAAACCCCGTCTCTACTAAAAATACAAAAATTAGCTGGGCATGGTGGCGCGAGCCTGTAATGCCAGCTACTCTGGAGGCTGAGGCAGAACAATCAGTTGAATCTGGGAGGTGGAGGTTGCGATGAGCTGAGATCATGTCACTGCACTCCAAAAAAAGAAAAAAGACAAAATATTCCCAATTGTAATCGGATGTCATTGATTATAAAATGTATCCAGATTTCCGAGTTGCTAAAATATGGAGGTGGAAGGAGTGTGCCTCAGAATCTATGAAAGGAGGTATTTCATGTTACTCTTCAAGTTATTCCTTAGTTTCAAGGGGTGATGTAGTTTGTGGGCCCTACATGTAATCCAGTGTCAGCAGACTTTGGCAGAAGCGCTGGCAGAGCTACTCGGCAAAACTCGAGGGCTTCACATTCTGTGCTTTTGTTTCATTCCTTTACCAGGAGACACAGCTGACTGGTAGAATGAAAACTTAAGGGTTGACATTCTCTGCAAAGCACTGTTAGGAAAAAATGCACTTACAGGAAAATACCAATGTGAAAATACAATTAAAAAAAAAATCTAGAATAAAAACGTATGCTAGCCGTAGGAACTCCTTATCATTTTTCTGACTCAGTTGGTATTATATAAGCTAGCTTCTGATAATTGTTTCCAATTTTATCTCTAATTGTTTTCCTTTTTTCCACTAATAACGATGAAAACTTCCATAAGAACCTTCTTAGCCTCTTTAGAGCACACCTGCCGTGATGCCTTTCTTAGAAACAAATTTTCCCTGATGGAATACATTAACACCCTAAAACAAAATAAAAACCAAAAACCTCCTTTATATCAAGTGCCTGTGTTCAACAAACATCTCTAGTCTACGGGCTCCTCCTGTCTATGTGCAAAACTTAGCACTTGACAATCTACCAAATTAACTCCCTTTGGCCTTCTGCAGGGGACACTGTTGGTGTCTCACCCAGATCCCCTATCCTTTACCTGGCAGGGGACCCATCCCCAGATGCTGGGAGCAGGCCACTAATGGCTCACAGCTGTCTTCTTGCCAGGGAGAAGTACTCCTAGCCACTTTGCCTTAGTGAAACTCATCTGACGTGTCCACCATAGATCCAATCAGCACACAGCCACTGGCTGATCTTATACACTTGGGTGATAAGATCAGTGTCCTGCCTCCAAGTAGGACCACTGTGGTGCAATATTCACGCTCCAGAGATCTCCCTGGGATCAGCGTGAAGCCAGTCTCCAGTGGGGACCACATCGTTGCTTCACTTTTCCCCACCGCCTACACTGCTTCCTCCCATACACACAGGTTTTGCTTCTAGAGAACTCCATTTAGGACAGCTTCTAATCACCTATTTGTCAGACGTCAAGAATAGTGTATGGTTTGTTTTCTTTCCCATCCTTCCCAAAAATCTAGGATTGTGAATTGTTTACTTGTTTTTATTGCTCGAATGTGTTAAATCTTGGATGATATTTATTATTTAGCAAAATTTTAAAAGCATCTCATAGGGCACCTAAATAATGGAGGACTAGACATTTTATGTGTCTTCTTGGCAAAGCATTCGTTATTTTATTTTCTTTGCTAAAAACACACCAGCCTGGGCTGAGGCATCCACTGAAATGCTTTCTATTTCCACCAACAGTTTCCAAACTTGAGTCCTCAAGCCAGTGCTGAGGCAGGTGGGAAGAGAGAGGGCCCAGGTAATGATAGCTCTGTCAGTGAGACGAAGTGAGTAAGTTTCATTTAGCCCGACAATTACGGTAATTTGAGGAAAGAGCACAGGGTTTAAAGCCATGCAGGCTTGAGTTGGAATCTGCTTCTATCACTTAACCGCTGAGTGGCCTTGGCTAAAGTACTTATTCTCCCTAAAATAACCCAACTGATTTGAGAAGCAAGGTAGGTAGTGCGCAGGGCACGAAGCAGTGGCTGGCTGACAGGCGCTTGAAAGCAAGGATTTTTGCCGCTTTTGTTTACTGCTGTTCACCTACCACCTTGTTGCCAAGGCGACATTGTAAACACTCCATTATTAGTTGAATGAACGAATGAATTGGCTATTTTCTACGGAGAACTTAAGTGTACACACTAATTGTATGAACTAATTTTTAAAGAAACACTTCTTAAAATCACATTTTAATTGCAAGATATTATTGCTTGTAAGAGATGCCATTGATTTCATGTTTTTAATGAACGTATCAAATATACACATTATTTGAAAATCATCCTGCTTTTAAGAAACATTCAAAAGCATGAAAAAAGCTGCAGAATTGAGGACATGAGCTACATTCATATTACTAGCACTTTGCTATCCCCATCTGGAGCAAATGTTTCCCCCAGTGTGTTCACTGCTTAGTTCCATGTTTTCTTTTGATACCAGAAACATTGTTATCATGCAGTCTGTCAATCATTTTATGGAGTTTTTTCCTATGCTTTTGGATTTGCCATTCTTACTCCGCCATAGATAGGATAATTTTGTTCTAATTTACAGCTTCATTTGCACACTTTTTAATCTTCCTGAAACTTATGAAGTGAGTTATGGATTAAAACTAATTGCCTCCAACTAGTTTATTACTTCAAAAGCACTTATTGAATAAAGCACCTGTGGCCCATTTATTTGTGGTGATTTCTTCCCATTCATTAAGGGTTTTTGTTTTGTTTTGTTTTTTCTCCTTGAGACAGAGTTGTGCTCTGTCGCCCAGGCTTGGAGTACAGTGGTGCGATCTTGGCTCACTGCAATCTCCACCTCCCAGGCTCAAGCAAATCTCCTGCCTCAGCCTCCCGAGTAACTAGGATTACAGAAGCCCGCCACAATGCCTGGCTAATCATTAAGTTATTATATATCCTTCAGTTACCTACTGTTTGCTTTATCTGCCTCTGTTTGCTCACCCTGTTTTTCATCATCACATGTTCACTTCCTAACGCTGTATCACAACTTTGTTATTTATTTTCTTGCCTGACTGCCCTACCTGAATGTAAGCTCCAGGAAGCAGAGACCTTCGTCTCACTGCTACATCTGCAGACCTACAACCTGGGGGCAGGGGGCATCGCAAGATAGATGATCAATAAATATTTGGAAGAATGAAATAAAATGTACACAAATAGAATAAACATTTACTGTGATATGTACTGAAGACAAAAAAAAAATACATAGGTGCCCCTTATTCACAGAAAGTATGTTTTAAGACCCCCAATGGATGCCTGAAACCTTGGATGGTACCCAACTCTATATATACTATGTTTTTTCCTACACATACACACACCTGTGATAAAGTCTTTTTTTTTTTTTTTTTGAGATGGGGCCTTTCTCTGTCACCCAAGCTGTAGTACTGTGGCAAAATCACAGCTCACCCTGCAGCCTCAACCTCCTGAGCTCAAGTGATCCTCCTGCCTCAGTCTCCCGAGCAGCTGGCACTACAGGTGTACACCATCACACTCGGCTAATTTTTTATTTTTATTTAATTTTTTTATAGAGTTGGGGTCTTGCTGTGTGGCCCAGGCTGGTTTCGGCTGAACTCCTGGGCTCAAGTGATCCTTCTGCCTCTGCCTCTGCCTCCCAAAGCATGACAAAGTCTGATTTATAAATTAGGCACAGTAACAGTAACAACAACAATAATAAAATAGGACAATTATAACAATATACTGTAATAAAAGTTATGTCAATGTGGTCTCTCTCTCAAAATACTGCACAATTTTCAGACTGTGGTTGACTGCAGGTAGCTGAACCTGCAGATGTGAACCCATGGATAAGGGGGCCTGCTCTATGCCAATGGCTGGACATTTTTTGCAGGAGCTCATTTAGGTAGACAAGGCAACCCCTCTAAAGAGGTGATGTTTGAGCTGGGACCCAAAGACCAAGAGTGAGCCAGGTGCATAAAGAGGTGGAGGCAGGTTCAGGCCTGCAGGAGGGCTTAGTATGTTTAAGGAACAGAAGGGAGGCCAGTAAGAGAAATAGAGAGGGGTAGAAGGTGGATCTGGAAAAGCTGGCAATGGTGAGATCATTCTAGGTGGCGGTGAAGAACATGTATGTTACTGGAAGAGCAGTGGGAAGCCATTAAAGGTCTGGGCAGAGGCGGGACAGGGGCTGCCACTGGCCTTGGTGATAGAAGCGGGTTGGAGAGGGATGCGAGACACAGAGGCCAAGGGCCCCACGGTAACCCAGGCCACACAAGGTGCGGCTTGGGCGAGGGCGAGTAGTGGACAGGGACAGTGGCCTGACTGGAGAGCTCGTGGGAGGGAAAGCAAATGGGTGTGACAGGGACTACACTTGGCTTGGGTCCTGATGCCTGGCTCACGCGTCCCACGTTTCTTCCCAGGGAGCCGAGTGTGGGCAGGGGGCCGCCCCCCGCATCCTCCCGGGCATGAGAAAGAGGCAGAACCTGATGATGACTGCGGAGCTTTCTGGCTTGAGTCACTCATCAAGCGCTGCAGCAATTCTCTGGGTTGAGGAAATGAGAGAGGGAAGGTTTGAGAAGAAAAAGCAAGAGCTCCACTGGCAGCCTCGTAATGGATTTGAGATGCCCATTAGGATTCTAAAGAGAGAAGCTGTGTGAGAGACTCAGCTCTGTGAGTCTGGAGTCCGGGGGGTCTGTCTGGGCTGTGGATATATATTTGGAGGTCATCGGCCTACAGAGAGAATTTAAAGCCAGGGGACTGAACAAGATCAGGTAGAAAGAACTGAGATAGGAAAAAAGAGTCCACGCTTCAGCCCCCCAGCACACTAGGAGTAAATCTAAACATACGAAGGACGTGGGGAGCCTTCTAGGTCATGGCGGTGTTGTGAGTGTGCTGTAGTTCAGTCAGTTAGACAGGAAGCGTTCTTCGGTTAACGTCAGTCCCAAATACTGCTGCATCTCTAGCCAACACTACGAAGAAGCTGCTGTGTCTGGTAAAGGGGAATAGCTATTATGGTCATGAAATTCAGCTAAAAAACTGTCTAGGATGTCTCCAGCATGTATTAGGCCTTGAGGCAGATGGCCAAGACATTCACCAGGGCAGAGGTTCACTGTTTAAAGGCGAGTCTCTAAACATTCATGGGGCTTCCAAAGTAAAGACACTTTACTTTAGATTAGAGCCAGATTTAACAGCACTCCAACAATTGTAAATATGAAGCTGCCCTTTAATCACAGCCTGGGTCTGGCCCCAGGTGCACGGCACAAGGCATTTCAGATCAGTCTTCTTTACACAATGGGTACTTAGCAACATGGAATGGCTGACTTAAAAACATATCTGGGGTCGGGGCAGTGGCTCACGCCTATAATCCCAGCACTCTGGGAGGCTGAGGCAGGTGGATCACCTGAAGTCAGGAGTTTGGGACCAGCCTGCCAAACATGGCAAAACCCTGTCTCTACTAAAAGTACAAAAAACGTTAGCCGGGCATGGTGGCGGGAGCCTGTAATCCCAGCTACTCTGGAGGCTGAGGCAGGAAAATTGCTTGAACTCGGGAGGAGGAGGCTGCAGTGAGCTGAGATTGCGCCATTGCACTCTAGCCTGGGCAGCAAGAGCAAAACTCCATCTCAAAAACAAAAACAAACAAACAAACAAACAAAAACCCCAAACATATCTGGGTCCAGAAAGCACTGAGTGGGTCATGCAGGGCTTTGTATCTCCCAGTATCTACCAGGTTCACTGTGTTCTGTTGCCTGATTTTTTTTTCCCACGGTAAGTTAACAAAACCACAGGATATTAAAAAGTAAAAAATATAACCTCCACGGAAATGTTTACCAAATCCCACAGACATGAACTGATCTCCCTGGTATGAGCTGTCTAGATCATCAAATCCTAAAAGAGATGCCAACATTGTAAACTTCAGACCTAGAGACCGGAAATATCTTTATACGGCAGTCTGAGATTCCTCAGGACAGGAGGCCCACTTCACCCCCGATCCTGCCAGTCATTTTATGCTCATGCTAGCAACAAGCATTCCTTGCAAGCGGGAAGGAGTGCTGTGCCCCTGGGGCATGGGTCCAGGTGGCAACCCATCCTCCCTGAGGGGTCTGGTGTACAAACTGCTCAGCTCATCTCCTGTCTGGGAAACCTGTGAAGCGCTGATGTGTAGACGGATTATCTTTTGGGGTTCAGTACATAAGTTGGGCCCATGAGCCCACCCCGGCCACAGTAATAGTGGTCACCTATTCTGATTCCTCTGGGCCTTTGGAGGAGAATGTTCCTTTCCATGCTTCCTGCAGGTTCCATCGTGGTTATAAGGCCCTGGGCAAAAGCCGTGCAGTCCTGCTCCAATGAGCAGCGCCTCCCTGCCTCTGCCACTTGCGTCACCTCCACCTGAGATGGCACTACGTGGGCCTTTGACTGCTGCTGTCCAGCCAGCAGCCGAAATTCCTGGCAACCCCAGAGCTGGGCAACAGGAGGGTGAGGGCACCTGCAGCACCTGGCCTGGGGTCCTCCAGATCCTCGCAGTCCTGGAGGTAGGTGTGCATTCTTGCTGTCCACACCATTCCAGCCGATGCATCTCTGCTCTCCTGTAAACTCCCTGCTTTTTTGAGATTCATACCCCTAGCCATATTCCGCTCTCATCTTAGAGTTCCAAATGGAGAAGTCAATCCCTTCTAGTCCCTTAGATTTTCACTGGGGACCCTGCCACTTGGCTCAGAGTCTCCTCTGCATCTCAACTCTGCAGGGAAGGCAATTCAATATCCATCTGGTCAACCCACCCAATGCCCTCTGAGTTCTTTGACCTCATGCATACCAGTGTCCTTCTCTACTCTGCTCCAAGCGCCCACTCTCGTGGCCACATCTTTGCCTTCATCATCCAGAGTTGCTCCACTTCTCAAATTTCAGTTAAAATCTCCGGCTGCAATTTCTGCCCTTTCAGCTCTGTTTCTCCCACTCCCTCGATTCTAAACTTCATTAAGCTTGGCACTCTCTCGACTCCCCACTTTCCCTCTCATTGCTCCTCCTGTCTTCCCTTCCTTACTACTGCAGCCTGCACTTCAGGGTCATCGCTTAACCCCACCCTTGCCAAAACCCACGACTCACTGCCTGCAAATCTCTACCCTTGGATTCACCTGACTGATCTATTCCACCCTTAACTGTATTTGTAGAATTCTACTTGGGCTTTGAGAGTTGCTGGAAATGAATACACAGACACACAGTCTGCTGCCACTGCACACTCATGGTTTCCAACGCCCCCCACATGCTGTCAGCTGCCCAGTTACCTGTCTAGTCTTTCCCATTCCCGGCTCTCAGTAGTCTTAAGCTGGGAAGACTTTGAGATGCACTCCTTCTTACTCAGCAGATAACCTCACTTCTTATTCATCTGGAATGTGGAACCCATCAGGTAGAAACTAAATTTTTTATTGCTTCTCTCTCTGAAACGACAAAACTCAACGAAACACATCTGACCTAAACTCTTCCTCACCTCCTCCCTCCTGTCACAAAGGAAAGGTGGGCCTGACAGGGTGAGAGTGGGGCCACCCATCTGGGGCTCTACCTTTACGTTCCTCTGACCGTTTCAGGAGCCTTGTTCAAATCCACCATCTTCCTCTTTTTTTTGTCTGATCTTTGCTACCTGACTGGCCTTCCCATCAATGTTTACACAGGCAAAAGTCTCTTCCATCCTATTAAGAAACCCTCTCTTGACTCCCAACATCCTCTAGTTCCCCCCCCCTCTTTCTTGGCTTCCCTCCTCTGTGCTCTGCAGCCCCCTGTGCAGATCCGAGACCCTATTATTGCCCTCATCAGGGTGTACAGCGGTTACCTGCTCACCCGACCATCCATAGGGACTTGGCTTATTTGTCACCAGTTTTTCTGCATTTACTTAGCACAATGCTTGAAACCCAATACATGTACAAATGAATGTGTATTAACTGTGATACAAAACTTACGTCTGGCCATTCGTAAATAAAGTCTTCTAAGTGTAGGTTTAGACTTCTGGATGGAAAACCCATACTTTTTTTGGGTAGAATCTATGAACTTAAAATATGCAAAGTGCTGACAATGTCACTGTACCTATTCATGTAGTTCTGATCATTTCTCAACAGATGGGTAGGTCTTCCATGACCATTTCCACCAAGCCACACTGAGCACCCAGGTTGCTTAACTGCAGACACATGGACATGAACAGAATGCAGCAATGGGCCGCATAATTAGCCGCCTTGGTGTAAAGCGAAAGTAAATACTTTTTTCAACTCTTTTTTGGATGTCAATTGGGATAGAGGACAAGCTGTTCCATTATGGAGTCAAATCTTGTAACAGAAGTTATCGCCATGAGGAGGAAATCAGAAGTTCACATTCAAAGGATAACAGCTTTTTTTTTTTTTTTCTGACCAGACCCTGGAGAAGCTGAGTGTGCTGCTGACAGAGAACCACCTTTCACTGTGAATGATGGGTGCCTGGACGGGCGACAGGGCGTTCAGAACAGGTGGCCATGCAAGTCAGGTCCTGCCAAGGGCTGCTGCGTCCTGACCTTGTTATACACATTCATGACCACATGGTTAGAAAATAAAATCATGGGCCAGACACAGTGGCTCACGTCTGTAATCCTAGCACTTTGGGAGGCCGAGCTGCGTGGATCACCTGAGGTCAGAGTTCAAGACCAGCCTGGCCAATGTGGCAAAACCTTGTCTCTACTAAAAATACAAAAATTAGCTGGGCGTGGTGGCACATGCCTGTAATCCCAGGTACTCATGAGGCTGAGGCAGGAGAATTGCTTGAACCCAGGAGGCAGAGGTTGCAGTGGGCAGAGATTGCACCACTATACTCTAGCCTAGCCAACAGAGTTAGACTCTGTCTCAAAACAAAACAAAACAAAACAAAATCATGTTTCTCATATGGAAACATCTTTTCAAATTCTTCCACAAAAAAAGGGTGTCCACTTGGAAGCTGATACTGTTCCCTAAAATAGCAAGAGATGATTATGTGAAATGTTGAAAGTTGCATTTTTAACTTTCAGTAAGATGAATACTTCCTTCACTTGCCTCATCCTGGACTAGAAAAAACAATGATACCTAAGAGCCAGGTAATTATTTTATCTCGTTCGGAACTAGCCTGGGCTGCCATCTAATCCTTTTGACAAAGGACAACTCCTCCGTCTACAGCTTCAACGATCTCATTATACTTATGATGACATCAAGGAAACGGACCGTTGTAGTAGATGAAATCTAGTTTTAAAATCTGCCTTATACCCTAAGTCCTCAGCAAATGTACATGTGTGGACCCGTGGAAAAGCCGGAAGTACACGTGCAGGCACAGTTACCTGTGGGAAGAGCTTCCTCCAAAGATGAGGAGAATCAGCAATTTTGGATTTCGGTCCTCTCAAGGAGCCTGGGTTCCTGTAATTTTCCACTGTTATTGTTCTTCTGGTCTGAGTTTTGAAAAGTGGCTTGGGTTAAATTGGATCATTTGTCTTCCCGGTAGTTTTCCAGCCATGCTTTATTTTCCCAGGGATCTATACAGCTCTAAATGAGACTCCCTCACTCTGTTTAGCTAGAGCTTCAGCCAAGAACTTCACGCCCACACATGAGGTTGTGGTTCAGAGGGAGCAGCAGTCAAACGGAACCTGGTCCCTCTAGGAGTCAAAGTGACTGCTCTGTGTGGTGCTGTCCATATTTAGTGCTTCCTGAAAACCCCAAGACAACATTGGGCAAGTCCAAGACACAACACTGGTGTTTTCAGTCACCTCCCACACCTGGAAAGGAGCTTCTATAAAGAACAGAGACAAACAACTAGGCAGGGTATGACGACGTTTGGCTAACTCACCTTTCTCCTGTTGGTGTCTTCAACACATCAGGAGAAAACAAAAAGCGTTTTCCTCTATGACCTCTTAATATGAAAATATGCTCCATCATGAAAGGGTAGACTTGGTGTCCTAAGACCCTCTTTGAATCCTCCTGATCTCTCATGAAACATGAAGCTTATTCACCCAGCTACATTTAACTTCAATTCAAGATGGTAGAAGGCCTGACAAGAAAGGATTGCTACCATGAAAGTTGTAGTGTATTTAAACCCCAAAGCTTCCTGTGCCATTTAAGAATGCTTATTCCCCACCTCAATCTCGCAGCTTTCCTGTTAGTGAAATGCTCACATTTCCTGATTTTTTATACTTACAAAGAGGGATGGTTCTCAAATGGTATTGCTTAGTTAGTATCTCAAGATTCTGCCCAAATTTTGAAACACCAGCACCAACTCCATAAACAACAATCTGGAATACAGGTTTACGTCTGGGATACTGGGAGTCTTTTAACCAACTCTCTCTACCTACTGTCTCCCTGCTTGGTGGTAGACTTTTTTCTTGATGACCCCAGTGCCTTAACTGTGGTTATGGATCCTGAGCAGCTCAGAATCTCCATTCCTTCTTCTGACTCAAGTGCAACTTCAAGCTGTATTGTCTACTGCCTTCCACGGACGTTTGTAAGTGTGTTTATACGAAGTAAAAAAAGAGTGAAGGCCCATTTGCATTTGGACCTTAAGAAATCCAGTGACCATGATAATGATGATGATGATGTCAGCAGCTAGCACTGACTGAGTGCTCACCCTGTGGCAGACTCTATTCTAAGATCTTACCTTCCCCTGACAACACGGTGAAAGAGATATTTTTATTCCCCAGTTTACTGGGGAGGAAACTGATGTATGGAGAGGCGAAATCACTCATCCAGGCAGACACAAAGCTCAGAGAAAAATCCAGAGAACCTGGCTTCACAACTAGCGATCCTAACCCTCATTCTATTATACTAAAACCAAAGTAAAGTGAAACCCTTTACTTTGAATTAGAGATTATAGTTGGTGCTGAATTCTGCCTACTAGCAATACTTTAAACAGAGAGGACTAGCTATCAGATCAAAGAGAACTTTTGACTAAAGACTATCTTTACAAAAAATTCCAAAGATCCTAAAGTAAAGATTATTTTTTAAACAGTACTATACAACAAGCATTACGGCATAGATGTAAAAGCTGAACTGAGTGTGACTAAAGACGTATTTAATATATCTGAGCCATGCCAAGAAAATGAGAATAAAAGAAATCAGGTCAATTATATTGTGCAATCATGACTGTGAAGCTTGGTGAAGAGTTTGAAACCTGTAAATCCAGCACCACACAGGTCATCTTGCGAAGCTCATGCACCTGCTCACCATCACCAGAGCAGTGAGGATGCCAAGAAAACCCCTATAGCAGCCTACTGAAGATAAGGACAAGAACCTTTAGCAGCTCCTTTTGTATATGGCAGAGCGTATTATACAAGGATGTTTAATTTGTCCAAAGTTTTCTTCACTTCTCAGCTGCAGGGTTCATTTACTTCTGCATGAGGGATCCATTAGAACTCACTGTTGGTATTTATGTAACTGGTACACATCAAGTTTTGTGAATGAGTTCTAAGGGTCTGGGGTGCTTGATCTGGTTGTTTTCGGGAGGTGAGAGAGAGTTAGAAGCAGTCATTAAACAAAATAGTCTGCTCAGCCCATGACCAGTCTCACTGAGTCATCTGTTAGCAATCAGTAACACCGCCTACAACTATCAGGACAAGAGAAGACACCGCGGCACAGAAGAGAGTCACCACCATTCTATACACACACACACACACACACACACACACACACACACACACACACGGAGATAGGAATCTCAGCAAAATAAAAATAGCACTATTTTACTTAATTGTGACAAGGCTGTCTTCAGCATTTGCTTTGCTGTGTGCAAGTAGGAATGTCATTACCTCGTCATCCCACGCTGCTATTATTGGTTTAAATTATTGATGCATGGTATTCCAGGTGAAGTAAAATTATCTCACTGAATTAAGCTGTTTAGAACACAATACAAGAAAGGACAAAGGATATGATCATGGCACCCCAAAAATTTGCAGAGTCAACAGTATCACTGGTTGCAACAGCAATTTAAGAATTATATGTCCTGAATGTATTTTGTCTTTATGATGATATCCATGCTTTACCTAAGGTTTTTCACCTTAAAAAGTGACGTGATAATGTAATAAGCTAGAGAATAATGTGAATAAAGTTAAAGTGCTTTGAAAATTGCTAAAGATGGGAAAATGAATTCATTTTTATCATTTGCTATTTCATGCGTACATGATACAGGAGGTAGTAAGTGCCCATGCTGTGCTTCACTCTGTAAATCCAGATTCACTGTGACTCAGACCTTGTTTCTGAAAATTAGAGTAGCCAGAGGTGTCTTGCTCCAGCCCTTTCATCTACATGGGTAAGGGGACCAAGAAGACCCAGTGAAAGGAGGAAGCTTTGACCTCCACCTTGACCTCAGGGCCCTGGGGGGATGCTGCAGCATCAGAAGGCATATTTGTTGGTGGAATACATGAATTCATCCAAGAAACATTTACAGATCCATGAAGAGTAACAACCTCTACATACGCAGTACTGCACATTCGTGAACATGACTTCACATTCTTGAACATGACTTCACATGTTACCTTACTGGTTTTATCTAACAAGATAACAAGGTAAGTTTTATCTAACAACATAACAGGGTAAGAACTGAAAATTCCCATGATGTGGATATGGAAATTGAGGCTCAAAAAGATTCCATGCCCTGCCCCAGGTTCCTGGTTAATATATGGTACTGCAGAATAGAACCAGTGAGACTGCCAGCCTGCCTGGTGCTCCTTCCTCCTCACCTCAACACTGGACTGAAGAGGGTGGGGTGGTGGGGGTAGGATAGACAAGTCCCTACCATTATCAGGCTGGCAAAGCTGGTGAGCAGCAGTCCATGGCCTCACAAAGAAATGCTTTATTACCTGCCCAGGCAATTAAGTATGAAAAATAATTATCATTAAAAGAAGTGGTTATTTTAATGTCATGTTTACCTAGTTTGGGGAACTGGAGTGCCCTCATAAAGAATGTTAAGTCATGCTGTTGGAGACATTTCCCTCTAAACAGAGTAAGGAGCAGGGTCATGGTATCTAGTGACAGAGTGTTGGCCTGGCCAACCTCTACCTGGAAGTCTGGGTAAAGAAATCCTACAGGACAAGCAGCTCAAGAACACTCCCAGGACTGAAGCTTCCAGGGAGATCTCCAAAGAAAAGGAAGGTATCTCAGTGACGGACTACTCTTCTCTGCCTCCTAATTCTCACCTAAAATGAGCAAGTGAGGCCCTGGAAAAGGCACTTACTGAAGTTAGCACAACCCCCAGTCAAGGCCTTAGCGACTCCAAACAGAGGAAGATTTGTGATGTGCCCACTGACAGCAGGACAGTGGACTGTGGAAAGCTCTATTGGGCAGCACTCTTCCAGTGACTCTGGATACCACCTTCAATCTGCCACGTGCAGTGGTTTGGACTTTTCCTTCATTTCTGCTCATTTTTCTGACAGCTGAGGGTGGAGAGCAGACAGTGAAGCTCTCCCCCAAAATATCCACTGCCCAAACACAGTTATTTAAGTCTTTTTGAGATCTGTGAGATTTCTACTCAGAGACCCCAAAACAAAAAAGACGAATATCCATAGGTACAAGTACTAAATCCTACCAGGTGATATGGTTTGGATGTTTGTTCCCTCCAAATCTCACACTGAAATGTGATTCCCAGTGTGGGAGCTGAGGCCTGGAGGGAGGTGAAAGGATCTTAGGGGTGGATCCCTCAGGAATGGTTCAGCACCATGGTGATGAGTGAGTTCTCGCTCAATTCATGCAAGATCTGGTTGTTTAAAAGTCTGGGACCTTCCCCTCCTCCCTCTCTTGCTCTCACCATGTGGTTAGACTACTCCCCCTAAACGTTCTGCCATGATTGGAAGCTTCCTGAGGCCTCCCCAGAAGCCAAACAGATGCCAGCACTATGCTTCCTGTACAGCCTGCAGCACCATGAGCCAATTAAACCTCTTCTCATTATAAGTTACCCAGTCTCAGGCATTTCCTTACAGCAATGCAAAAACTAATACACCAGTTGAAACTGAAATTGAAATTGTTATTTTAAAACATCATGTAGGAAAATTTTAATATAAATATGTTGAGAAAAACTCTCTTTGTATTCCAATAAAACTCCTTAGTATATGTTTATTATTTAAAAGTCATCTGTATCGGCCAGGCGCAGTGGCTCACGCCTATAATCCCAGCAGTTTGGGAGGCAGAGGCAGGTGGATTATGAGGTCAGGAGTTCAAGACCAGCCTGGCCAAGATGGTGAAACTCCATCTCTACTAAAAACAAAAAAAAAATTAGCCAGGCGTGGTGGTGAACGCCTGTAACCCCAGCTACTCAGGAGGCTGTGGCAGGACAATCGCTTGAACCCAGGAGGCAGAGGTTTCAGTGAGCTGAGATCACGCCCCTGCACTCTAGCCTGGGTGAGAAAGTGAGACTCTGTCTCAAAAAAAAAAAAAAAAAAAAATTCTGTATCAGAGAGAAAAAGAAAAATAATAAAGTCTATTTTTCTTTGTCTTTGATGGCACATTCTTGGGTCTTATTAGACTGATATCAGACTCATAAACTGTGTCACTCCCAGTATAAAAGAGACAAGACTATAAAATTCCTGGAAATAAATTAAAGAAGTAGTTCCTAAATAAAGAAAACCACAGCATTTTATTAAAGTTCATAAAATGAGACCTGAATAAATGGAGAGGCAAACTATGTTCCTTGATGAGAAGACATAATCTCATAAACATGTCAGAGCTCTTTCTGAACTCATTTGGAAATCTGATGGCGTTCCAGTCAGAATTCTAGTGATTCACATTTTTGTCTGGACTTGGGCAGAATGAGTTTTAACTCCACATAGGAGGAAAAAACAAGAAAAATGTGATAGAGGAGACTAGCGAGGGGTGCTTCCCTTAGCAGATATTAAACTAACTACAGAGAAGGCGGCTCCTCTGCAGAAGGAAGTAATGCTCACAGGGCACAGACACATGAAAGACACTGCCTCAGCCAAAGTCAGAGAAGGAAAAACTGAAACAAGATTGTTGTCGAATTTTAAAAATTAAAATAACTGGTAAAACCTAGCGCTAGCAAAGGCAAGGAGTAATGGGAAATGTCAGATAGTATTGGTGGGTGTGTAAACTGCTATAATTGTGTGGAAAAGGAATATATCAAGAGGTATTACAATTAAAAGTGTGACAACTCCTTGACCCAGTAATCCCCCATGAGAAATCCATCTAAACAAAAGCCCCAGTACACAATGACATGTACAAATAGACATTCATGAAAGCCTTCTTTGTCATGACACACAACTGATAATCCATATGTCCACCAACATAGGAAACGTTAAATAATTATGGTTCCTCCAGAGGGCAGAAGGTTACCCACCAAACATGAAGTGAAAGTCAATGTTCTGACGTAGAAAAAGGCCCAAGAAACAGGCTGGGCGTGGTGGCTCACGCCTGTAATCCCAGCACTTTGGGAGACTGAGGCGGGTGGATCACCTGAGGCTAGGAGTTCAAGACCAGCCTAACCAACATGGTGAAACCGTCTCTACTAAAAATACAACAGTTAGCCTGGCATGGTGGCACATGCCTGTAATCTCAGCTACTTGGGAAGCTGAGGCAGGAGAATTGCTTGAACCTGGGAGGTGGAGGTTGCAGTGAGCCAAGATAGCACCATTGTACTCCAGCCTGGGCAACAGAGGGAGACTCCATCTCAAAAAAAGAAAAAAAGAAAGAGGCCCAAGAAACAGCGTCAAGTAGAAGTAAGCTGCAAGTCAAGCAATATAGAATATTCTCATTCTGTTAAAAACATAAAAAAAAAAGACCCTAAAAAACGTGTGAGTATATTTGTATGAGCAGAGAGACAGCTGGAGACTGACATACACCAAGCTGTTGATCCTGGTTATTTTAGGAGAAGTGGGATTAAGAGGGGCAGGAATGGGACAATTATTAACTTGATACACTTCCATATCGTTTCACCTATGACAAAGAGCAGAGCAGATGCTACTTTTATTAATTTAAAATGAAAAAAATGAAAGCACCTTTATCAAGGCAGACAAAATAAATGAAATGCCTAATTTTCTAGGGTGCAAAGCCGAGGAAGCACCCGGCAAAGCAAAGGTTAACAGGTCACTGCCATGCTTTGAGTAATCACCTGTGATGGTATCTCTAAGCAGAAGCCTCCCTGCTCATCTCACTTGAAAAACACTATGAATGCTGACAGTTTGAAACACAAGGCTACATATCACGAGTTATGTGCTGCCCAAAAGACAGCCGTGAGGTTCCCAAACCCCCGACTTTGGCCATGAGAAAAGAAGAATCTTTTCCCTGTTGTACTCACCTTCCTGTTGGTGCTGGTTTAAGCCCTTCATGACCTACTTTCCTTTTTTGGACTTCAGCACCTAAATTATGATTGGTTTATAAATAGGTACAAATAGGTAAAACAATGCTAACAGTCTGATTAGAGCATGAAGGCATTGAGTCCAGTCTGCTGGGTCCAAGAAGGCTTCTTGGAGCCCTAAAAACTTATCAGGACTATTAGTGTGCCCTTGTTAGAACTCTAAGTTATCAAGTCCAACCTCTGGATTTCCTGGCTGTGCTATCTTCACCCAGAAGAATGCCAGCAGAATGGCTTCCTCTTGTCTTCTGCCCATCCTGTGAGAACAAGGTCAATTCCTTCCTCCCTCAGGAAACCTCCTTAACCCGCCTAAGCCACATGATTGCTCCTATCCCAGGGATTATCACTGTCATGTATTGACTTAAAGACCTACTTCATGTACTCAAATATACTTCATGATTGTGGCGTATCTGCCTGGCACCATCTCTTGGTTGATGAATGTGCATGACGTGGTGGCCAAACAAACTGTTGATTTTTTATGGCTATCACATCATGTACATTGTTCATGAAAGAGCATGGTGCCAGGCAAATACGCCACACACACTAAGTATATTTGAACATTTCTTTATATCCCTCAAAGCCTTAGAATTAGGGGCTTGCATCTGTTCATTACTGACGAATTAACTGCCATAAGGATTAGGCACTTTCATATGACAAGAAGGAGGATGAACTCAGGAGCTGAAGATGAAAAAAGTGGTGGAGAAGGCAGTAGAAAGGCAGAGAGAAATACACAGAGAAGGACTGTCACTGTAACAAAGGTAAGACAGAAACACAGGAAGATAGCTATGCAAGTCACACAGGTTAATAACGCTGACCAAAATAGTGGAAAGGGAACTTTAGAACGAAGGTATGTGGAATGCTCCCTGAGCAGCTGTGCAAAAACGAAAAAAAAAAAAAAAAAAAAGGTGCTTCACATGCCTTAGTGCCACTTGGATTCTTTGGACGTAACTAACTACATCTAAACTTACTGGGGCCGGGCGCAGTGGCTCACGTCTGAAATCCCAGCACTTCGGGAGGCTGAGGCAGGTGGATCACCTGAGCCCAGGAGTTAGAGACCAACCTGGCCAACATGGTGAAACTCCATCTCTACAAAAATACAAAAATTAGTCAGGCACAGTGGTGCGTGCCTGTAGTCCCAGCTACTTGGGAGACTGAGGCAGGAGAATCGCTTGAACCTTGGAGGCGGAGGTTACAATGAGCCATGATTGCACCACTGCACTCCAGCCTGGGCGACGGGGATGAAACCCTGTCTCCAACAACAACAACAACAACAACAACTCAGTTAGCATATATACCATAGTGTTTACATAAGAATGTAAGAATGGTTCCAACCTCAATGTTAGAATTGTTTTACAAAGTCTGACTTTTGAGCTTCCCTATGAGTTAAATGCATTTTTAAAAAACAAATTTAATATCCTTGCATCACATTTAGGTCCCATTCAACTATCCTAAATTCATGTTGTGCTTCCAGAATGGTGGTGACTAAAAAAAAAAAAAAAAAAAAAAAAAAAGCTAGGCTCCATTTCTAAGCTGTGTTTATCTAGAAATTTTCTAAAGTATTTAGTGTTTGGCTTGGTAACCTCTCTTTAACAGTAAGGAATAAACCACAGTAAATATTTCTTTCTATTTGACTGAGAGTAAAAGGGAATCTCCTAAAATTACTTGTTAACTTTCAAGATGGCAAAGTGTAGATTTTTAAAACTGTACTTTAAGAATAAAACAATGATAATTTTGGATTTTGAGCAGTCCTCTTGCGCTCCCTCTCTCTCTCTGAGACAGGATCTCACTCTGTTGCCAGGCCGGAGTGCGGCGGCGCAATCTCAGCTCCCTGCAACCTCCACTTCCAGGGCTCAAGTGATTCTCCAGCCTCAGTCTCCCCAGTAGTTGGGATTAGAGTTGCATGTCACCACGCCTGGCTAATTTTGTATTTTTAGTAGAGATGGGGTTTCACCATGTTGTCCAGGCTGGTCTCAAACTCCTGGGCGCAAGTGATCTACCTGCCTCGTCTTCCCAAAGTGCTGGGATTACAGGCATGAGCCACCGCACTCGGCTCACATTTTCATTTTGTGTAAAATTAACAGCTCTGACAATACAGTTTAGTCTGCTTTAAAGTAAGTCTTATGATACCTTCCAATTCCCCAGTATAGAATATGATGCTTCTTCACAAGTTAAAATGCATTAAGATTTCTACTCCGCCTCCCTCCCCACATCATTCTAAAAGTACAGAACAAAAATGTTTCTCCATAATTACTTACTACCATATGAAGATAAAAGTACACTAAACTGATAAAACATGACACAAACCACTATATCACCTAATTTTTAAACCCCTCAAACATACTTGGAACTTAAGACTAGTCGCATATGAATGTGTTCTTGGCTGATGCAAAAAATGAAGAATTAAAAGAGAAAAACACAGATCGGGAAAAACAGGAAGTCCCAACTTTGAAAAACACTCAATCCACCTTCTATGCAAACCACAAAAAGATTAGACAAACTAAGTATTTGTTGACATTGGCTATAAATTTTGAAAAGGGAGAGAACATTAAAATATATCTGGAGTGAGACTCAAATCACTTACTCACTGGTTCTCTTCTTTTTCTTTCTTTTTGTAAAATATATTTTAAAGAAACTGCTCTGTGGAAACCTAAAATTAATTTCATATTCATCCCTGAGTCTCAGTCAGTCACCCAGGCTGGAGTGCAGCGGTGCGATCTCGGCTCACTGCAACCTTTGCTTCCGGGGTTCAAGCGATTCTCCTGTCTCAGCCTCCCTGAGTAGGTTGGACTACAGACGAGCGTCACCATGCCCAGTTAATTTTTTGTATTTTTAGTAGAGATAGGGTTTTGTCATGTTGGCCAGGCTGGTCTTGAACTCCTGACCTCAAGAGATCCGCCTGCCTTGGCCTCCCAAAGCACTAGGATCACAGGCGTGAGCCACCACGCCCGGCCAAGATCCAACTCTTTTCACTCACCGTCCTGTGTGTATTAGGGTCTGTGCTGGGCATTTTCTCATGAGGTATCACACTTCATTAATCCTCCTGAAAAATCTAGCAAGGTAGAGAGTCTTAGCTCTTGTGAAGGACAAGATGATTGAGACTCACAGGGGAAAAAACAATTTACCCAAGGCCATAAAGCTATTAGTGGCAGAATTGGGACTTTGGCCTCTAAATCCAGCCACATAAGTTGGAAATCATGTGGACCATCAGGATGATATCTGAGTTTCCCCCTACTACCTGTGTTATCTTAGGCCCCTTCAGGTGCCTGGAGAGGGATGTGAAGAACCTTAACTCCGGGGTGGGTGCATGAGCTCAGTCTTAAAGAGGCGGCCATGCTGACCCAAACTGCCTGAGATCTCATGACTCCTCATTCAGCAGGGAGGTGAGGAACAGCAAAATGAGGAACTGTGGTAGTTGCTTAGTGATCTCCATAAAAAATGCAAAGATCTAGACTCAAGGAAGTAGTTTCAAAAGCACCTTCTACACCAAGTCCGTCTGCTGCCTACCCAAGCTCCTACGGCTGTAATAAGCCTTTTCTTAGCTTCGTTTTCTTTTTATACAAATGGTTCCCTGACTGTAAAAAAATGCATAAAAATTGGTTTTGAATAAATCAGGTACCCCCAAAGTCAGCTTTTGACTTTTGCCTAGTCAAAAGCTAAGAAAAATCAAGCCCACTTATTTCTCAGTATTTATCTTCATTGAATTTGACAGCTTTGGAAGGAAAGCACCCAGTGTGTACAAAGAATGCCAGTTTGGCATTTTCAAAAGCAGCTTCCAGTGATAGCTCATGAAGTCAAGTCTACCCCAGCGTCTCCCTGGGGAGCCCTCCCAACTTTTACCTTCTACTCCAGCAAACCTCTGCCACGCAGATGCTATCCTGGAAGGGGCTCATCCAGCAATTGCTTGGCTAAGAAGGATTTGTTCAGTACCTGTTGTGCCTGGTACTGTACTAGGCAAGAACCATGGACCACACACAAGACGTTTAAAAGCCGGTCCCTGCCTTCAAGGAGGTCATGATGAGAACATGGAACAGGCACAGGAAAAAAATGGTGGTACTGATTCGATCAGCAAGAGTAAGCTGCCTGTGCTGAAGATGGTGAGGGTCCTGGATCCCTTAGGAAGAGGGCGGAGGGCTCTGAGGGGGTATAGGGAGTGCCCGGGCTTAGCGTGCTCTGGGCTCAGAGAGGAACAGAGGCTGGCTCAAGGAAGGGTCCATGGAGTGGAGAGAAATTAGGTCAGGTGTCTAGAGTCAAGTCCCATTATACTGGGCAGGGGAATTGAGATTGGATATGACTGAGATAGGAAAGGCTGCAAGCTTCTGAGTGGAGGATTTATGATGACTGATCTGGGAAGAATGTGCATAGTGGACTAGAGTGGCAAAAAACAGTCAGGAAACCAACTCTTGCCAGAGTGGCAGGCAAGAGGTGCTTGGTCTGGGACCTAGACTGGTGATGATGGGACAGGAGGGTGAAAGTCAACATGTATTTGGACTTGAGAACTAAGATCTGTTTCTTGTCTGCGGCCAGTGGCCCTCCTCTCCAGGTGAATCTCCCTCGCAGTGGGGAACGCAGCTCCTTCACCGCTCTATCTAGGCTGATGAACACTGACGAAAGGGAAGAACCATCTGGGGTTTTCTAGCTGAGGAGGCAGTTGGGTGCCGGCAAACACAAGCTGAAAACACTACCCTGAACTGACTACGCATCCTTGAAGTTACGTGAAATAAAAATAAAACAGGGCTGGACACGGTGGCTCACGCCTGTAATCCTAGCATTTTGGGAGGCTGAGGCAGGTGGATCACTTGAGTTCAGGAGTTCGAGACCAGCCTGACCAACATGGTAAAACCCTGACTCTACTAAAAAAACAAAAAATTAGCCAGATGTGGTGGCAGACACCTGTAATCCCAGCTACTCGGGAGGCTGAGGCAGGAGAATCACTTGAACCCGGGACTTGCAGGTTGCAGCGAGCCGAGGTTGCCCCACTGCACTCCAGCCTAGGCAACAAGAGAGAAACTCTGTCTCATGTATGTGTGTGTGTGTGTGTGTGTATATATACATGCATGTGTGTGTGTCTGTGTGTATATATATGTATATATATAAATAACACAACACTTAGTTACCACAAAGCCTAAAATAAGAGAGGTGGACACTGTTACCAAAGTTTAAGGAGGGAGGGACGCATCAGCAGAACCAGGCTGCCTTGGACTTGGTCTGCTCTGATCCTGATATCTAAGAGTTCTGGGGCTGGAAAGAGGCCCACGGGGACACTCTGGGCTGCTGTAGACCCAGCAAGGACTCACCTCTGCCGCTCAATCATAGCCAAAGACCTAACCCTTAAATGTCCCTCAGCCATGGTGGCTTTGCCCAGTAGCTCTTGGGTATTTCTCCAATTCCCAGGGGCTCTGCCCATGTTAAACTGGCAGTGTGGTGAGGACTGCAGGGGAGCAGAGGCAGTGAGACCACCGGACACCCGGTGGCCGGTTCTCTGGCAGAGCAGCAAGGTAAGTGGGAAGAGGCTGAGTAATGGGAGATGCACCAGGCTGAAGAGGCAGAATAAACAGGCAAAGGGCAAGCAGCCAGGCCGGGAGTCTTGCAGGAATGGTGGCTGCAAATCTCAATGGTGCTGTTCTCGCCTTCACTGCTGCAGCTCCTCTTGCCCTGGAGAAACCCAATCCCAAGTGAGTTTGTCCTGGAAGTTTGCAAGTGACACCTAATGGCCCAGCCAGCTGTGTGGCCTTGGGTGGGGGCAGTAAGCGAGGCCCTGGCAGGATCATTTCCCTGCCCTGTTTGCTCTCTCGTGGGGCAGTAAATCCTCTCCCTCTTCATTTGCTATCACTGCATTTCTGTGTGGCTGACTGTTGAACAATGAATGGGACGACCGCCCACTGGGAGAAAAATGTTTTTCTCTAAGTCGAAGAAGTAATGCTATCCACTGATCCATTCTGGCCTGCAAAGCAAATGTGTTTGCTAAGCCAACACTTATCTGATGGCGAACTTCTGTTGGGATAAACAGAAATATCACTAAGATCTCTTTACACTGGTGAGAACCAAACCTCGTAGGATGTAGACAGAGTCAATGCAACTAACTGCATGGCTTTATTCTCTAGGAAGTCCTGACGGCTTTGGGCGGTGAGGCATTGTTGGGAAGTGTACTGGGAAAGCCAGCCTATTCTAGAGCAGCAGAGTCTATTTTCAAAGGACACTTATTTTAGCCACAGAGGAGACCTGGAAAAAGCTGAATTTCTCATACTGGAACTATACCCTGCAGCTTCCCGTGTGCTCAGCTCTGACAGTGAACCCATGATGTAGCTATAGTGGGGACCACAGAAAGGAGGCAGGTGAAGTGCAGAGAGGGGCCCTGGCCATGAACGTGGGCAAAAGACAGTTTGGGGAGCATAGGGAGCATGTGTAAGAGGCTCTGGAGATGTTCCATTGAATGCCTCTTCTCTCCCTCTCCTTTATTCTTTTGTATCCTCATTATCTGATAGTTCTACTACCAAAGAAAAAACCCTTTTGCTTACTGTTGGATCACAGTCTTAAGATAGATGTCCCCAGGTTTACTAACTGCTCTAATCCGGAAATGTGCTGTGGGGAAAAGCTGACTCCCAAAGGCAGAGTGCTTCTTCCAGTACTGTTCAATTATTTTTCCCACAGAGGTGACCAGCTTCAGAAGCAGATGAGAGAGCTTGCTGCAAGTCATGTAAGAAGCTTGCTCCTGAACAGATGGGGCCTTGAGATTGGTAAACCAACATGTGGATTGTTTTGTTTCCTGGAATGATGTTAGGGTTGCACTGAGAACTGTACTGCCCTTCGAAGAAATATATATGGCATTTGCCTCTGCACGAGGTGAGGCAATGAAAACGGAATTCTGTTGGTGTTTTGGAAGGCATGGTCTGGTGTTTTCCTTTGCTGTACTGTGTATGTTCTGAGATAATGGAAGTAGGAGGTGGTACACAGCAACAATGTGTGCCTGGCACTACTTGTCTGAGTGACAGAAAAATGCCTGGGTGCAAGTCTGGTCCAACGTGCACCCGCCCACAGTATCTCACTGATCACACATCACTGCAGGCAGCTGCTCTTTTCGGAAGCTGATCCTTCACGTGTGTGCACAGAAACATTTTCCATTTTCTTGGTGGCATGCTAATGGCAAAGCAAAATCCAGTTGCTGACTTGGAGCCATTACCACTAGCCATGAAAAGGGAGTCAGCAAAAAGAGAGTGGAAAAAATGTATCTTCAACAATGGTAGTAAAATCCAATTGTGACCTACTAAACACTGGTGTTTATTACTTGAACAGTGAACATTTTCTGCATTTGGGAAAAAAACAGATGCAGCTTTTATTCTGAACTAGAGAGATTCCTATAATAATACGTTGTGGTTCTTAAACTCATCTTAAGTTAAAATAATCCCCAAATCATGTGCAATTGATTGATAGGATGTAAAAAACCAAGAAGAAAAAATTCTGGATTTTTTCAGCAAACCTTCACCCTTTTCAAATGAGAACTATATAAAGGACGCTGTAAAAGCAGATTAAAAGCTGGGTGTGGTGGCTCCTGCCTGGAATCCCAGCACTTTGGGAGGTGGAGGCAGGTGGATCACTTGAGGTCAGGAATTTGAGACCAGCCTGGCCAACATGGTGAAATCCCATTTTTAGTCTCTACTAAAAATACAAAACAATTAGTTGGCATGGTGGCACATGCCTGTAATTCCAGCTCCTCGGGAGGCTGAGGCACAAGGACCAGTTGAACTTGGGAGGTGGAAGCTGCAGTGAGCCGAGAATACACCATTGCACTCCATCCTGGGTGACAGAGTGAGACTGTGAAAAAAAAAAAAAAAAAAAAAAAAAAAAAGCAAATTATAGCCCAATATATATAAAAGCGAATATTCTAAGATGAGCCCTGAGACCGTGAGGCTGGTTAATTATTCTTTTCCAACGTGACATCTTATTAGTGTCCTGTTCCTTGGAGGCTTTGATAGTTAAAATTATTTTGAACATAGTTTCCTTCCCAATTGTTAGAGTAGATCTTAGCTGAAAAAATTCTTTTTGACGTGATATTTTTACAAAGAAATTTGTATCTGTGTCTTTTGGGTGCAGACATATTCAGACCTTGTTTTATTGAGCTTCACTTTCTTGTGCATTGCAAATGTGGGTGTTTTGTTTTGTTTTGTCTTGTTTTACAAATTGAAGGTTTGTGGCAACCCTGTGTCAAGCAAGTCTATTGGCACCAGTTTACCAAAAGCACATGCTCACTTTGTGTCTCTTTGTGTCACATTTTGGTAACTCTTACAATATTTCAAACTTTTTCATTATTATTATATCTGGTATGGTGATGTGTGATAAGTGATCTTTAATGTGACTACTTTAATTGTTTTGGGACACCACAAACTGCACCCGTATTAGATGGCAAACTTAATAAACGTGTGTGTCCTGACTGCTCTACCTACTGACCTCTCCCTTCTCCCTCGCCTCCAGGTCTCCGCGTTCCCTGAAACAAAACAATACTGAAATGGGGCCAATTAATAACCCTACAATGGCCTCTAACTGTTCAGGTGAAAGGAACTGTCACACCTCTCTCATGGTAAATCAACAGCATTGCTTAGTGAGGAAGGCTTGCTACAAGCTGAGTTAGGCCGAGAAAGCTAGGCTGCCTCTATCAGCCAAGTTGTGCATGTAGAGGGAAAGTTCTTAAAGGAAATTTTAAAATGTTACTTCAGTGGATACGAGAATAATAAGAAAGTGCAACAGCCTTATTGCTGATACAGAGAAAGTTTGAGTGGTCTGGATAGAAGATCAAACCACCCACAGCATTCCCGTAAGGGAAAGCCTACTCCAGAGCAAGGCCCTCGCTCTTTAATTCCATGAATGCTGGGAGAGGTAAGGAAGTTGCAGAAGAAAAGCTGGAAGCTAACAGAGGTTGGTTCATGGGGTTTGAGGAAAGAAGCTGTCTCCAAAATATAAAAGTGCAACGTAAAGCAGCAAGTGCTTATGCAGACGCTGCAGCAACGTATCCAGAAGATCTAGCTGAGATCACTAATGAAGGTGGCTACATTATACGACAGATTTTCAAGTAGACAAAACAGCCTTTTATTGGAAGAAGGTGCCATTTGGGACTTTCACAGCTTTAGAGGTCAATGTCTGGCTTCAAAGTCGCAAAGGACAGGCTGATTCTCTTGTTAGGGGCCAATGCTCATTTCCCATGCAGAACGTCCTCAGGCCCTTAAGAACTACGCTGAGTCAACTCTGCCTGTGTTACAACAAAGCCTGGATGACAGCACATCTGTATACAGCATGGCTTACTGAAAATACTTTAAGCCCCACTGCTGAGACCTACTGTTCAGAAAAAAGATTTCTTTCAAATATTACTGCTCATTGACAATGCACCTGGTTTCCCAAGAGCTCTGATGGAGAGGTACAAGGAGATTTATGTTGTTTTCATGCCTGCTAACACAACATCCATTCTGCAGACCATGGGATCAAGGAGTCATTTCTACTTTCCAGTCTTATTATTTAAGAAGTACATGTCACAAGGCCACAGCTGCCACAGACCGTGATTCCGCTGATGGATCTGGGCAAAGGATAGTGAAAAATCTTCTGGAAAGAAGTCACTATTCTAGATGCCATTAAGAACATTCCTGATTCATGGGAGGAGGTAAAACTATCCACATTAACAGGAGTTTGGAAGAAGTTGATTTCGACCCTCATGGATGACTTTGAGGGGTTCAAGACTTCAGTGGGGAAGGTAACTACACGTGGTAGAAATAGCAAGAGAACTAGATTTAGAAGTGGAGTCTGAAGATGGGACTGAATTGCTGTAATCTCATGATCCAACTTCAACAGATGAGGAGCTGCTTCTTATGGATGTGCAAAGAAAGTGTTTGAGATGAAATCTATACCAGGTGAAGATGCCATGAACACTGTTGAAGTGACAACAAATGACTTAGAATATTACATAAGTTTAGTGGATAAAGCAAAAGCAGGGTTTGAGAGGACTGATTTCAATTTTGAAAGAAGTTCTACTGGGAGTAAAATGCTATCAAACAGTATCTCATGCTATGGAAAAATGTTTCATGAAAGGAAGAGTCAACTGATGTGGCAAACTTCATTCCTGTCTTAAGAAATTGCTACAACCAGTCCAACCTTCAGGAACCACCACCCTGATCAGTCAGCCCCCATCAATCCCGAGGCAAGATCCTGTACCCGCAAAAAGATTACAACTCTTTGAAGGCTCAGATGATCATTAGCATTTTTTAGCAAGGAAGTATCTTTTAGTTAAGGTATATACACTGTTTTTTAAGTCATAATATATTGCACACTTAATTGACTATAGTATAGAGCAAATGCAACTTTTTTTTGAGACAGGGTCTTGCTCCTTTGCCCAGGTTGGAGTGCAGTGATGTGAACATGGCTCACTGCAGCCTTGACCTCCTGGACTCAAGCAATCCTCCCACCTCAGCCTCGGGTAGCTTAGACCACAGGTATGCTACCACCACACCTGGCTAGTTATGTTATTTTTTGTAAAGATGAGGTCTTGGCATGATGCCCAGGCTGATCTCAAACTCCTGGACTCAAGCGATCCTGCTGCCTCGGCCTCCCAAAGTGCTAGGCTTATAGGCATGAGCCACCACACCCAGCCCAAACATAACTTTTATACGCATTGGAAAACCAAAAAATGTGTGTGACTTGCTTTCATGCAGAATTTGCTTCATTGTGGTGGTCTGGAACCGAAGACGCAATAGCTCCAAGGGATGCTATATAATTTGATGTATGTATCTTGGAAGATTTAACAGAATTACTGGACTAAAAGGTTTCTTACCTGATTGCTTTAGTTGTCGCTTATCTTTATATAGAACCCTATTAGACACCTTCTTGATCTTTAAGTCCTTAAATTCCCTATGACCTCCCTAAAAGCAAATCCCACTGCTTCCAATCCTTTCCCAGTGCCTACCGTGATGATTATCAACACTCATTCCAAAACAGTCTAGGTTTGGAAATGGACAAGCTAATGCTATGTTACTGAAAGTACACTCTAAGGAACACTATTTCTTCCAGATGTTAATAGGTGCTGTGTATAAAAAACTCTTTACATTGAAACAACTTTAGAAAACAAAGTTAAACTCTTTTTTTTTTTTTGCTATAGAATTTCTCAAAGACTTTGTCAATGTATGCTAAAAATCTCCAAAGGGACAATGGCATTAGAGAATTTCCCAAATGTTTTTGCCTACAGAACCTTGCTTTTGAGGTTCATGTTACAAAGTCCTCCATGGGACATTCTGAGAAATGCTGCCAAGATGTCACCTCTACTGTGACATGAAGCAGGATGTGGTTAAGGGGATCCAAAAGGAAAACAAGAAAACAGAACATCTGTGTCAGTCCTTGAAAGCTCAGCTCTTGACTTTCACCTCTCTTCTCATTCTGCATATTCCCTAAGACATTAGTGTGTCCTGAAAACAATTTAGAATATTACAACCAACAAATTTTATAAACAGAATAGAAAAATGCCATCATGCATGCAGTGGGGATATGCCTGTTGTAGGAGTGTGTGTGCACTAATGTGTCTGTAGACTGGACTGCAGGACAGGATGCATTTCCAACTGTGCACTGCTGGCAGCCATTTCCTCCGGAGATCTCTCATCTACTCCTACAGTTTCAATTCCTTTCTTTCTGTTGACAGTGCCAACACTGGGTCAATGTTCCTACCTGAGGCTTCTCTCCTTGGCCTGAAATAGGCAAAGTCAACTGCCCACCAACTAGCGCTAGTTGGGTGGCTGGCAGGTGCCTCAATCTCAGTGTGTTCAGAAATGAATACATCATTTAGCCTCCACAAGGCTTCTCCTTCAATGCTCCATTTCTTAATGGCTCTCCTCACCAAGACTTGGCATTATCTCTCATGCTTCTCTCACCCCTATTCCTCCATTTTCAATCAATCACCTTGTCCAGTTGATTCTGTCTCCTAAATATCAATTATGTCCATCTATCACTACCCAGACCCACTTCCTAGTGCAGACCAGTATTACTTCTCATGGAGTCTGCTGAATCCCTATTACTACTTGATCTCTCTTGACCTTATTGTTGTCCCCTCTGGTCCATTTTGCTCCACAGCTGGAGGGATCCTTTTAAAATGTGGCTCTGACCCTGTCTCTCCTCCACAGCTTCCCATCATCCCTTGGCCAAATCCCAGTCTCCTTAGTTTTTCTTTTGAGGTCCTCCACGGTCTGGTCCCTCACCTCCTCTTCTTCCTCATTCTAGATTCTGGACACACGGCGTCTCCTTGAGAGCTGCAGATTCTTCCCTCTCCCTCAGCCATCCCATTCTCCCTCCCATTTGCTTCCCCCGGCTGCTCCTATGCATCCTCGTCTCAATTGTCAGCTCCTCTGAAGCCTTTCTCTGATCCCTGGGCTGGGTGAGCTCCCCACCCCCGTTCCTTCTCCCATGATGTAAGCTGCCCATCATGATCCAATCATAGCTTACTTGGCACAGAGTAGGTGCTCAATAAAGACTTGTTGAATGGGAGCATGACTCTCATCCATCTTCCAGCAGGGATGTTAAAGTAAGCAACTTGTTGGCTCTGGAACCAACGTGCAGAGTGATGTCTGATAAATACTGTAATCCTCTAGTTTGGTGTCTTCCATACCGTGAATTGCAGTCCAAGGTGGATCATGAAATTGGTTTGATAGGTCACATCCAGCACGTAAGCATCTTTTAGTTGTTTGAATGTTGGTGTGTGTATACTGGGCTGCAATGAAAGATCTATTACTGTGTCAGGGGGTGGAAAAGTTTGAAAGTCCCTCCTGCAAATCTCTTTCCTTAGATACGGGCTGAAGGCCATGGACTTCTCTAAAGGTCTTTAGTCTCTATTTCTATTGTATTTTATTTTTATTTGTTTATTTACTTTTTTGAGAAACACTGTTGCTCTGTTGCCCGGGCTGGAGTGCAGTGGCACAATCTTGGCTCACTACAACCTCCACCTCCTGGGTTCAAGCAATTCTTGTGCCTCAGCCTCCTGAGTAGCTGGGACTACAGGCACGCACCTCCATGCCCAACTACTTTTTGTGTTTTTGATAGAGTCAGGGTTTTGCCATCTTGGCCAGGCTGGTCTCAAACTCCTTATCTCAAGTACCCGCCTGCCTCAGCTTCCCGAAGTTCTGGGATTACAGGCATAAGCCACCATGCCCAGCTGCCATCTCTTTTTTAATTTTTATTTTTCTCTTTGGCCTTAAATTTTTATATTTTACACTTCTTCTTCTTCTATACGCCCTTGATCTTAGCGAAATCAAGGTTTCGGTTCACTCTATGATCTTGGCAACGTGCACATCTAGCCCCTCTCCAGCCAAGTGCTCTTTCCTGAGCTCCTCACATGACGTCTCTCACTCTACATGTCTAAAACCAACAGCAGCAGCAACCATAACTATCATGTGTTATTCCAAAGGAACGTGGGGAGCGCTTTATCATTTGGTCCTGTGATAATCTTACAAAGCAGATTCTATTAGTTCTCTCTCCTCAACTTTGTTTTTTTAGACAGAGTTTCACTCTTGTTGCCCAGGCTGGAGTGCGATGGCATGGTATTGGCTCACCACAACCTCCGTCTCCTGGGTTCAAGCAATTCTCCTGCCTCAGCCTCCTAAGTAGCTGGGATTACAGGTGCCCACCACCAAGTCCAGCCAATTTTCGTAATTTTAGTAGAGACAGGGTTTCACCATGTCGGCCAAGCTGGTCTCAAACTTCTGACCTCAGGTGATCCGCCCGCTTCAGCCTCCCAAAGGGCTGGGATTATAGATGTGAGCCACCGGGCCCGGCTAGTTCCCCTTTTCTACAGATATGAACGAACGGAGGCAGAGAGAATTTCATGACTCACCCCAGGTCACACAGCAAGGGCCCATCTGCAACCTGGTCTGCAATGTATGTCCCCAGCTCTGCGCCTCCGGCATCAGAGCAACCCTCCCACCACACCGTAATGGGTCGCTTGTGTCCCTCGGCTGACAACTGCAAGTTCCAGGTATGCAGGCGTCCTCTTTCCTTTGTGCTCCCTGCACCCAGAACAATTCTAGGCCCCAGAGAAGCAGTGCTGAATGGCAGAATGAATGAATGTGTCAAAGTCTATGACTGACTGGCAGGTAAGAGGCTGGGAGAGTCTGTGTCTACTTTATGCTTCCTTTGTTTCTTCTGTAAAAATAATGTGATTGTCAGTGACGGACTGAAAACTGTTGCTGGAGTCTCCCAGGGGTTGAAAATAGAATAAAATGTTGTGAAAGTCCTGCTGACTTCTCTAATTAAGGTATTACTCTTGCTAGGTTTACATCCAGAGTTGAGGAATGGATATTCTCTATGTTTTTTAAACAGAGAAATAAAGACTCTATCAGTGCTCACTGGCATTTCAAACAGGGTGAGACTGGATGGGGAATCCCCAGGCATAGGATTTAGTTCTTTCTCTGGCGCAACTGGCTTTGGGATATTCATCACTGGGTCGCCTTGTGCGAGTCTGATGGCTTCTAAGGCCCTCCAACGACGTGATTCTCAGTGTATTTGTACGGCAGCTTGAGGAAGCTGCAGATGACCAAGCTTTGACTCTACCCTTTCTTGCTGTGATGGTTAACACTGAGTGTCAACTTAATTGGACTGAAGGATACAAACTAGTGATTTCTGGTGTGTCTGTGAGGGTGTTGCTGAAAGAGATGAACATTTGACTTGCTGGCCTGGGGAAGGCAGACCCATTCTTAATCTGGCGGGCACAATCTAATCAGCTGCCAGTGAATATAAAGCAGGCAGAAAAATGTGAAAAGGAGAGAATGGCCTAGCTTCCCCGCCTACATCTTTCTCCTGTGCTGGACGCTTCCTACCCTCAAACATTGGACTCCAAATTCTGCAGTTTGGGGAGTTGAACTGGCTCTCCTTGCTCCTCGGCTTGCAGATGGCCTATTGTAGGACCTTGTGATCTCGTAAGTTAACACTTAATAAACTCCCCTATATATGTGTGTGTGTGTATATATGTCTGTGTATATATACATATATATCCTATAGGATACACACACACACATACACACACGTGTGTATATATACACACACATATATCCTATAGGATATATATACACACACACGCACACATATATATACACACACACACATATATCTATATATCTCCTATCAGTTCTGTCCCTCTAAGAGAACCCTAATACATTTGCTTTAGGTGTTTATCCTAAGGTATCTTTTTTATATGAAACTTGTCTTATTTTTCTTAGTTACCTTGTTGTTGTCCATAGAGCCAATCCATACATTTCTTTCCCTGTTAGACAGTAGCTCACACTGATTACCTGACACAATGTTATTAAAGCTGGATGCCTCACAGCCCTGCGCCTGTAGTCCCAGCTACTGGGGAAGCTGAGACAGGAGAATGGTATGAACCCAGGAGGCGGAGCTTGCAGTGAGCTGAGATCTGGCCACTGCACTCCAGCCTGGGCGGCACAGCAAGACTCCGTCTCAAAAAAAAAAAAAAAAAGAGAATTGTCTCCTATGCAGCAGCTCTTGCCCCTCACAACCTGCACCACCCCCAACCCCCCCAAAACACTCTAAACATCTCAACATAAAACATATTTGGGTGGGTAAAAAAAAAATACCCAATCCAGAGAAGACTACTGCTTAGTCAGGGCTAAATAAAACAAGAGACTTTAATGCTTTAAATGGAATGTTGATCACAATTTCAATAATTGCCACTGAACAATTATCTTGGAGTCCAACAGAACCCTCCCTGCACGGCAGTCTCTGATGAGTGTTTGCTATTTCATCCCCATTCACGCTACAAACCCTTTTTCTAGGTGGTCAGGGGAGTGGCTGTGGCTGTGGCTGTGGCAGGAGGTCACGCTCCTCCTGCTCGAAGGGCAGGGGTAACTGGACCATCCGGAGAAGAGCAGGCGAGTTCCTGTGTGTGTTGTTCTTGGAGGCCCTTCTAATGGGAACCGGCTGCGGCGGCTCTTCTATTACGTGTGATCAGTCCTTAGGCGTCATCAGTTTTAACTGTCCTCTTGTGACCTCTTGCAAATATAAAAAGGAGATACTGGGAAAGACACAATGAATCCCTGAACTGATGCCTATGCAGTCACAAAGGAGAAACGCGGCATGCAGTGTCCGCCCTGGAGAATCTCCACTCCAGGATGCCCACTTCACTTTAGGTATAAAATGAATTATCCACATTCTGAACAACAGTGGTTGTCATAAATTCAGAAAATACAGTTCTAATTTTTAAGCTCATTTTTAACGTTTTAATCTCACATGATCAAAAGTTTCTTGTGTCTCTTTCTTCCTGACCAAGCATTAAACCAACTGCCACAAAGAGTCGTAGCTAATCAGTTATAGTTACAGATTGTCCTGTGTGGTTTACCATGATATTTCTTTTTCTTTTCTTTTCTTTTTTTTTTGAGGTAGGGCCTCGCTCTGTCCTCTAGTCTAGAGTGCAGTGGCATGATCTCAGCTCACTGAAATCTCCACCTCCTGAGCTCAAGTGATCCTCCCACCTCTGCCTCCGAGTAGCTAGGGTTATAGGCACACGCCATCATGCCTGGCTAATTTTTGCATTTTTGGTAGGGGGGGGGTTTCACCATGTTGGCTAGGCTGGTCTCCAACTCCTGAGCTCAGATGATCCACCCACCTTAGCCTCCCAAAGTGCTGTGATTACAGGCATGAGCCACAGCACCCAGCCTGCCATGATATTCCTTACAGTGTTGTGGAGTCAGCACAGTGAGTTTGTGAGGGCTTAAGAATTCTAATACTTCTTGAGCATTGTTTCCCTAGGTACCGATCCTTAACCTGAACTGCTGTGAGAACAGTAAACCTATTAAAATACAATGTTTGTATGCATGATTTTATAAGTACCTGCACTACTGACACCTGTTTTAGATTATAAATCTCTGAGAGGTAGACCCTGTGTCCCCCTATAGTAAGTCTATATGTCAGCAAAGTAGCGCATGCAAGGGGGGTGATTTGATGAGATGTATAAATATAACAGGGCTACAATCTCAACCTGACGTCACTGGGTTCAAGTCAAGGAGGTCTGAGTTACAGAGTTCGAGAACTGGATAACCTTAAACATGATCTTTAATTTTGCCCTTTGCTGCAGATGTTCCTTGGTGACGG
The DNA here is from genome assembly GCF_002776525.5 of Piliocolobus tephrosceles. NCBI lineage: Eukaryota > Metazoa > Chordata > Mammalia > Primates > Cercopithecidae > Piliocolobus > Piliocolobus tephrosceles. Next base: position 14,355,548 of record NC_045437.1, read on the forward strand.
GTCGGGGGGGTTACTTGAATCCATTCATTTAAGATCAATTTCAGAAAAAAAGGTAAATTAGACATGTATGTAACTTTTAGTCTCTCTGCATTAGCTCCTTTAAAAAAATTGGAGTTAATAATTTTAGGCACCAAAATGATATGGCTGGTCATTTACGAAATTGTTTTGCAAAGAGTAACTTTCTCCATGCTCTGAAATCAGTGCCACCCTGCACTTCCAATAAAGTTTTATAATTTTTTTTAAAAACTGTTTTTTTGAATAAACTTACATATGCCCACTGCGTTAAACACAGAAAAGTATACAAAGGAAGGAATAATCAGCCATATTCATACCACTCAGCATTAACTATCCACTGTGAAGAGTTGAGCATATTTTCTTCCAGCATTTTTTCCTACATGTACATATTTGTTTTTACACTATTGAGTGTAGAGTTTGTAAATCTTATAGTGATCGCTGACCAAAAGCCATCAAGTTTAAGACTTTATAAATAGAAGATAAAGCTGTACCTTCCAAAAGGAAACACCCAATGATTTGGGGATGTCTTTTTGGCTTCTGGGTAATTAAAAAAAGTTCCAACTCATTCTCTTCACTTATATTCTGAAGTTACCTTTTCAAACAAATTTTAAAAAGAGAGGCCGGATGCAGTGGCTCACACCTGTAATCCCAGAACTTTAGGAGGCCAGGGTGGGCGGATCACTTGAGCCCAGGAGTTCAAGACCAGTCTGGCCAACATGGCGATACCCCGTCTCTACTAAAAATACAAAAATTAGATAGGCATGCTAGTGTGTGCTGTAATCCCAGCTACTTGAAAGTTTCAGGCGGGAGGACGACTTGAGTCCAGGAGGTTGCTGCAGTGAGCTGTGACTGTGCCACTGCACTCCAACCTGGGAGGCACAGTGAGACTCTGTCTCAATTAATCAATCAATCAATGTCGTAACAGAAAGCTCTGAGTTTTTTTTGCCACAGCTTTCTATTTCTCCTTGACATAAACTGTTCATGGGATGAAATGATGCCTTTCTGTAGGTACGAAATGTAGAAGCAAATATGACCTGAAAATGTTCAATTCTCACCTTTCTGCATTTCCCAGACCTTTCAGGCTAAGGCCAGGGACCACTTGAATGAGAAATCTCCAAAGAAAACTCTGGACCCACAGGAAGTGGGTGATGACTCAACAGGAGGGATCCTTCCTCTGAGTCAGACCCGCCTCGGTGACCCTAGAGCAGGCACTGGGCTCTCAAAGCCACAACAGAATTAAGATCTGAAACCCAGAGTTTGCTCATGAAGGAGTCTACACGGAAGTTAGTTTCTGGCTGCCAGCTGAATTCAAGCCACGGACACAGACTCTTTGCGTTCCCTGGTGGCACTGGTGCCTGTTTCCCTGACTCTGATTTCCTGGGTCTCGGAACCACAGACAGCTTCTGCGTTTCTTTACGGGAGGGAAGACGCAATCTGCAATTCTGAGCTTCGTGAGGGAGGAGAATAACTACTATGAAAGCATAAAAACGATTTTTTTTTTTTTTTTTTTTTTAAGACAGAGTTTCTCTCTTGTCACCCAGGCTGGAGTGCAGTGACATAATCTTGGCTCACTGCAACCTCCTCTTGGGCTCAAGAGATTCTCCTGCCTCAGCCTCCCAAATAGCTGGGATATAGGTGCCCACCATGAGGCTGGCTAATTTTTCTGTATTTTTAGTAGAGACAGGGTTTCACCACGTTGGGCTGGATGGTCTCAAACTCCCAACCTCAAGTGATCCACCTGCCTCGGCCTCCCAAAGTGCTGGGATTACAGGAGCGAGCCACCGTGCCCGGCCAAAAATTGATTGACTTCTAAAGTAGAATAACAATGAGCATGTTTGTACATGCCTGCACTGATAAGTCAGTTCACAATTAACCTTCATTGATTTAGAGTTTAAAGTACCCAAGAGACATGACTAATTACAGTAACCACGAATTCAGGGCCTGGTCATTTATCCTAGCAATTCCAAGTTTCAGGAATCTCTTGCAGCACTAAGAAACCAGAGAGACAACTGTATGTTTAGCTTCTACCTTCTGTCCCCTGAGAAGCCACTACTCATCTTGCTTCCCTCAGGATGAACTTTTTGTTTCTATATTTAAAAGTCTGCAAAAGAAATTAAAAAAAAAAAAAGCAGACTCAGTATGAGATCAAACCTTACGAATCACTGTCAAGTTCATTTTTTACCTCTTCTATACCTAGACTACAGGGTGGGATAGTGCATTCATAACATTCCAGATTCAATGCTATCATTTCCATCGTGACAAAATGCCACTTTATGAAGAATTATGATTTCTCCAGGGTGCTGTGGGGTGAAGAAGGGAGGGGGGGAATAAATAGACCATAAAAAGCAAAAGATAAATCATGTTCCTGCAAGTGCAGATCATGGTCCCTCCAGCAGACCACACAGCCTCCTCACTAAGTTAACCTCATTGCCCCAAGCAGCATATTACATTCTGAACACTTCACTTTGGCTGGTAACAAAACAGTCACTCAGCTTTCAAGAGTCTGGGCTCTGCCAGTGAAACAAGCTCGGTCACTTCAGAGTCCTTCACATTCCTTATTCACACACGATAAAAAGACAGCGCTGACCAATAACTACAGCACAGCGACGGGGAAGGGGGAAAAGAAGAGAAACCTGTGGGGTCTTAACAGGCACCAGGACTGTTCTCTGACCTTTCCACTGGCCACTCAGACACACACTTTCTACACGAAGCCTCCATGTACAATTGTATGACGTCAGTGGGAGGCAGGATAGCTGGTTTCAGCTAATAAAAATCTCAGTATACTGTAGGTCCTTTTCAGTTGCCTGCTGGGTGTGTACTATTGGAACTAACCGCTTAAGAGCATTCCGATTATGGTACACGCTGTCCCCAAGTACAAACAACCTTGTGTGATATGACAACAACAAAAAGAATATTGAAATATTGATGTTCAATCCACTTGATTTTTAGTTTCCTAACATTTTAACATATTTCAATCTCAGATGAAACCTCAGAACATCTTTCCTTGTAGTCTCCTGGGTCTAACTCAAAGAAGAACTTTACTGTTTTCTCTTAAGTTCCTGTTTTCTACTAAAAAAATTCCTGAGCAATTAATCCTTTTCCAAGCAAAACAATGAAATTAGCCATGGCGGCAAGGCACCTGGGCTGGGATATCTCATTTACCTTTTCATAAAGATTCCACGCTTGATATTATCCACCTTAATTCAGTTCTCCTACCCTTAAGCCTTCAAGGTCTGAAGACCACAGGACAAATGAATAACACCACTGTGGCTCATTAGAAGCAACTTTTAAAAGTCTCAATGTAAAAAATAATCTATCGTCCTACTTCAATTCATGGTACTATCATAGTCCATTCTTCCCTCTCTATTTATTTTCCTTTATAAAATTCTTGCTGAGCTACTTTTAATCACTGGATCCTGAAGGTAGTTGTTTCTGTTAAAAGTATTTATCTTAAAAAAACAAAAACAAAAACAAACAAACAAAAAAAAAAACAGAATAAAAGCAAGGATCCTAATAAGTTTGAAAAACTACCAAGGTAAAACAGATTTACCTTTAAGGCTTAATGCATTCTCAAATTAAAACCAAAACCCCAAACTTAATATATATATATTTTTTTTACCAAAATATAAGTAAATTGAGTAGTCCAGTTTGGAGCAAATGTGTCTGATGGGGACCATGCTCTCAAAATCCCCTTTCCTCTGCACCTGTTAACGCACTGGCCGCCTCCTTCACTGAGGGTCCCCCTGACTATGATGACACAGTCTCTCGTGAGGCTTCCTGATCTGGAAACAAATTTTGCATGGGCATTACAGAACACTCCACCCCGTAACTACATGTTTTCCAGTTTTAATACATGTAACAAGCAGTGGTTTGGGGGTGACAAAGACTCTCTTCCTTGAGCAAACCTTAATGGGGCCCCTCTGAGCCCTCTTCCTTGCCCTTGAGCCCTGTCTTCAGCCTGCTTATTCATAGCAAAAATCCTGCTAAGTCAGTTCAGCCAGAATCCCCGCACTCCTGATATCTGATCACCGTTGACAACTGATCAAGTTCCTTATCTTCCACCCTTGCTGTCTATGCCCTTGGCCTGCCTTCAGCAAGAATCCTGCTAACAAAGTCTTCCTTACGGTTTTAGTAAGTGTCAGAATAATTTTTTCTTTAACACAGGAACCGATCGAAAGACAAATAAAGTACAGTCTTTGTACTCAAGTAACTGTCTATCTAGAAACAGACATGCAATAAACCAACATAAATACAAGGCAGCCTCAAATGAGTGCTACTACAGTAATAAAATAAGCAGTGTACTACATTTTCTTTTTATTCAATGTAATCATCCTGGTCATATTAACATATGGTTGAAGCACTCTGGGAGGTTAGGGTGGGAGGATCACTTAAGGCCAGATGTTTGAGACCAGCCTGGGCAACACAGTGAAACCCCATATCTACCCCATATCTACTGGGCATGGTGGCACATACCTATAGTCCTAGCTACTCATGAGGCTGAAGCAGGAGGATCCCTGGGGTCCAAGAGTTCAAGGTTATAGTAAGCTATGATCAGACCACTGCACCTCAGCCTGGGCGACAGAGAGAAACGGCAATTAAAAAAAAAAAAAAAGCAGGGTTGAATGGGTCTTTATTAGCAGAACCTATTTCTCAATGCAGTAAAGGTTTTGGGATGATACAGGATGGTGTTAAAGATAGGCCCATAGATACTCACGGGGTATCGGCAAAAGTACTTGCAGATTAGTAATGTGAATTGTTACCTGAATGCCACAGAGAAATGTTAAGTTCCAATGGCTCTTAAAGAGTTATTTTGACCAAAATATAAATACAGAAGAGTCACACACACACACAAAGGAGGAGAAAAACAAATTAAAATGTGCAACAGTGTCCTCAGCTTTGTAGTGTGAAGGTGATCCTGGAAACCCCCAACGTGAAGATGATCTGTACTGACGTGTGCCACAGTGACCGTCAATGCCTGGGTCCTTCCTGCAGCCCCTGCCCACGGCGTCTATCAGAGGCTAAGCTTCACTGGGACCTGGCCCCTAATCTGTGTCTGCCACAGCCATCAATCCAGCTGTACCTCTCAGCTCTCCGTTGCTTCTCGCCATTGCTCCAGCATCATCTTCTTAAAACATGGACAAGATCAAGCCACCTCCATCTTCAGAACCCATTAAGGACTCTTACTCCTACAACGTGAGGCTAAACTCCTGCCACAGATGATCTGTGCCGTATTCTTCCAGCTTCCTCTCCCACCAGTGTTCCTGCATCCTATGTTCTGGCTTCCCCTGACAACTTGCCAGTCCCCAAGCAACACACCTGCCACTTCCCCTCTCCCTGGCTCAGATTCCTCAGGCTAGACACCCCTCCCTCCTAATTTCCACCTTATCCCAGTTCTTCTTATTCTTCAAGGTCAAGTTCAGATGCTAACCTCCTTGAGACAGCGTTCCATCTCTCACACCAGAATCAATGATCCCTTTTCCCAATGTTTTCATAGACAATTATTATTCTCTGCATGACATCTGGACATTTATTTCATTCTCATATAGCTTTATCGTTATTTATCTTTGTCTCCTCCACTAGATCATAAATAATGTGAGGGCAGGAGACTGGTATATGTCATCAATGTATCAGTTCAGCTTCTGGCAAAGAGCAGGTATTAAAAAATGTAAATAGGCTCGGTGCGGTGGCACACCCCTGTAATCCCAGCACTTTGGGAGGCTGAGGCAGAAGGACTGTTTGAACCCAGGAGCTTGAGACCAGCCTGAGCAACATACCAAGACCTTGTCTCTACAGAAACAAATGTTTTTTAATTAGCGATGCATGCTGGGACACATCTGTGGTCCCAGCTACTCAGGAGGCTGAGGTTAGGTAGGATGGCCTGAGCCTGGGAGGCTGAGGCTGCAGTGAGCCATGACTATGCCACTGTACTCCAGCCTGGGCAACACAGTGAGACCTTGTCTCAAAAAATTAAAATTAAAATTAAAATGTAACTAAATGGACCCAGAGTAGATAAATTAAGTCAGATGCTTTTTATTTTGCAATTCAACAGTCTGTTTCCAGCGCTAAGGTATGTCTTATGGCATTCCTTGACTCAGACTCAAGGACACACCTTGGACCAATCCATCTCAGAATCTATCTGAAGAGTATACACTATCAACCTACAGCACCTCTTGGAGTCAATCCGGTTTTCTCTCCCTTCCTCCTTTCTCTAAATAAAAGTTTACTTCCTTCAAATTTCACAAGTTTGGGAACAGGTGTCCTAATTTCAGAAAGCCAGTATTGTACCAAACAAGGCTCTTTTACTCTATCCATATTTCAAAACAGAGTTGGAATGTTTAACAGAGCCTTCGCCTTTCCAGTCTGAGGAGTCCTGAGCCTTGAAATTGGTTCTTACCCACCAGCATTGTGTCTCTGTCCTTTTGAACATGTCACCTGTCCCTCTCTGAAAATTCTGTAATTCTGCAAACTGTGTAGAATATTCTAGGTCTGTGGCTTTCTAGAAAAGTAAGTGAACATTTTGTTTCACTTGCAATATCCTCCACCTAATGATACCTACTGAACTGTAGCAGAAACTCTGGGCTGATGTCTTCAAGAGACCACAGGCAAGTCTCCCGATTTTTCTGCATATGAGGATTTAAAAATTAATGCTCACTGTGCAGTAATGAGGGAGATTTCCCCCCATAAACCCACTAGTTAACAGGTGTCTGGGCTGCAGCTCATCTGTATGCATGTGAGTGTGTATGGACATACTTGTGTTTGAGTAACAAGAACACTGCCACTGCCCTGAAATTGTTCCTTCATAGTCATTCTTGTCACCTGCAATCTTAGCTATTTTACCACTTACTTTCTCCCATCGATCATTCTAAAAATATGGATGATGTGGAGGTCCACCAGGGTCTCCAGGGAACCCATGGTTTCTACACTTCCCCAGTGTTGTGCTAGTTCTTTGCTTCTTGTGCCTAAGTCAGTTCTCACGGATGACAAAGTACTCATTAGTCCCTATGAAGGAGTATTCTTTATGCAATAATAACCACACCCAGGCCATCCCAGACAAATAGAAAAAGGAATGCCAAAGTATACATACAAAGGTAGGGCCCATGAGCCACACAGACACCATGACCACAAGTGTCCAGGAGCACAGAGGCATTGGCCAATGCAGAGACTTAATACTGCCAAATACAAATCAAACACAATTGGGAATTTTGCATGGTGGAGTCTAGTGACTCTTAAGGCACAGATCAAGGGTGCTGGCTAGTAAGCCAGACCAGGCCCAAGTGGGCAGTCATTGTTGTGAATGACCATTCTGAATTCCAGTCCCTATTTTTCTGTTTGCTCATCCTTGTTTACTAGATTGTCCAATCCTGGTTTCCAGCTAAAGACATTTTTTGGCATATCAGTTTGACTAAGCATTGGGGAAAAGCTGAAGAATAAATATTCCTGACCTACAAAACATCCTAGTTGCCATTCTAATGGGGAGAGCACATTAGGCTAAATTCCTTTCTTTTCCAAACCCAAAAACATTTTTCTTTACTTTGTTGATCTAAAGAGGTTGAAGGGCAGAGGACAGAGGTCACTGTCTTAGGAGAGGATGCCTGAGCGTCACCTTCAGTGAGTGACCTCTGCAGGACTCAGTATCCTCACATGCAAAATCAAAGAAGATCGGTTTAGAAGCTTTAAGAAAAGAGAGAGAAGCCACTTCAAATGGGTCTAACTGTAATTTCCTCTAAACCTCAAAGTGTTGTGCGGATGATTCTTTTTTCTCACAATCCTTTTATTTGAACGACCTGATGTAGCGTCGGAGAGTGACCTGGAGTGTCAGAGAGGAACAGGACCCAGCATGAGAGGAACGGGATGATTCCATTCGAACTTGTCAAACTCAGAAGGGAGAATCAATCACGATCATCTTATAAAAGCGACGTAAATGCCTTGGAGATGACTCCTGTTTCTGGCTCTATTGTCTCACAAAAGGTTTTTATTTGGACATCAATATTTTCGGGAGGCCAGTGTTTCAGCGGACTTTCTTGGAATGTTCATGTCAAGTACACCTGACTGTTCTTCAGTAGAGTCTCTGTAACAGGTTGGTCTGGCACCAAGAAAAGCTTCTCAAAAATTCACCCAACCAAGAGGCAGGACACTCAACACTGCAAGCTACGAGCTTTGGCCAGGATGAACATGATGGCAAACTCTCCCACGGGGAAAAGAAAAACACTCATTTGGGATGCGACCAAAGGAAGGACCAGGGACTGGGAGCTCGTACTTCTACCTCGTTGCACAGATCTCAGCCTTTTTAGATGGATTGCCGTGAGTTGCTGTTGGATACTATTTTTAAATTAAAAAATACCATAATCACTTTGATGATCCCATACCATGGCGTTTTCTAAGTTCAAATATTTCACTGAATAAAGTGCTTCAATTCTTTTAGACAAGAGCTCCCCTTTTTCTGTTGTTTTTGCCAAATAGGCAGATGGAAAGGATGTATCGTGCAAGAGTCTAGGATTGGGCACCACGGGGTAGAAATGATGAATCAAAGCTTACTGATTCTGTTTGGCTTTCTGTGGTGCATTTTGGCAGCCCTGTGTGGATGTGTCAGAGGCTGTCTGACCACACGTGAGGCTCGTTGATGGTGATAGGTTTCTACATGTGACACTAAAATGCTAGGAAAGAAAAGGATAGAAACTGCTAGACATGAGTGGAAATGAGTGAAATGGAAGGATGAAAATAAGAAAGGCAAAAAGGGGTGAAAGAAAAAACAAAAATCCTGGTGAATTTAAGAAGGAATACAGGTGTTTCTGAACTACCATGAGATGGATGAGATGGAATACAATTGTCATGTTAAATGAATCTTCTCCCAGTCACATACTCTGTGCTCCCCAGAGACCAGCTTTCTCCTTACTCCTCAATCCTCCTGCTGTATACAGAACCAGTCAAGAAGACAGACTTGACTTGATAAAGTGTGACACCTGCTATCACTTCTGATGTTTAGGTTCACAAGTGTGAAGAAGTAAAAGGCTGTGAATTTTCCCAGGGTATTCTATCTAGAGAATGTTCCCTCTGACATGGCTACATAAGCTACAGATATAGGCTTCACCTGGAGAGAGCTGTGTCAACCCTCTCTTTCATTGTAAAGAATAAAGGGTTCACTACAAGAGGGGAGTTAACAATTGTAGTGTAAAAGCTAATGCAAAAACGAAAAAGTAAGATTTAAAGTAACCAATGGCCTTGGTCAACACGGCAAAACCCCATCTCTACTAAAAATACAAAAATTATCCAGGCATGATGGTATGGGCCTGTAGTCCCAGCTACTCGGGAGGCTGAGGCATGAGAATTGCTTGAACTGGGGAGGTGGAGATTGCAGTAAGCTGAGATCGCACCACTGCACTCCAGCCTGGGTGACAGTGCAAGACTTTGTCTCAAAAAAAAAAAAAAAAAAAAAAAAACCAAAAAACAAAAAAAAGGAAAAAACCCAATGGCTAGGAGTATCTGTCACTTATCTCATCAGTCTACCCATACTGGTTATAATTCACCACGCATCCTGATGAAACCTTTAGTTCTTTTCTCTCACCTACCTTATTCCACGTGGAAGCCCAGGATTTGCCCATACTCCATATTTAAGTCTTAAACTCTCCAGCAGGATCAGTAGGAGGAGAAAGTCCTACCCTCCCTTCTCCTCCTCTCCCTCTTGGTGCTATTCCATCTTTTTTTTTTTTTTTAAATAAGGCAGAAGCCGCTGGGCACAGTGGCTCATGCCTGTAATCCCAACACTTCGGTGGGCTGAGGCAGGTGTGGATCACCTGAGGTCAGGAGTTTGAGACCAGCCTGGCCAACATGGTGAAACCCTCTCTCTAGTGAAAATACAAAAAATTATCCAGGCATGGTGGCGGGCACCTGTAGTCTCAACTACTCAGGAGGCTAAGGCAGGAGAATTGCTTGAACCCAGGAGGCAGAGGTTGCAGTGAGCTGAGATTGTGCCACTGCACTCCAGCCTGGGCGACAAGAGCGAAACTCCATCTCAAAAAAAAAAGGCAGAAGCAGAAAAAAGATTTAGACTCCTGTGTGCACACTGGGCTTCCACACCAACCCTAGTCTCAAGGTTGCCACTTCTAATGGAAACATAGCAATTCTGCCCTTGATTCTTTTACAAAGAAATAAAAAGCTTCACTGAAACCTCATCGTTCTGGTCTCTGACTCTTTGAAATGTGCACACAATGGACACTTAGTAGAGGATACCTTCAGCAAAGACCTTAACCTAGAACTTATATTGAATCGCTGCTGAAGAGCTACTTTTGAAAAAAGCAAATTTTCTGAAATAATACAACACTGTGTTCTAAAAACAATTAAACAGAAATCTACTGAGGTTTTGACATAGAGATTGAAAGCGGCTTCACCATAAAGTGTCAAAGGCTCAACTCTGAATACGGAGTTAATGACTGGGTTGCCAGCATGAGCTACGCCTCGTCTGGCGTGAATGGCACTGTGGTCCAGTGTCCAGAAAGAGCTGACGTCTTCCTGGAAAGCAACTCTCTGGGGAGTTTTCAAAATTATCTTCAGAAAAAATGAAACCCTGGAACTGCCTTTTATTCTGCTGTCTCAACCTTTCTCTTTCTCTTGCATAACTCATAAAATAAGCATTCAGGAAAGACATATGGGCAGAAAACAGGTTGATACACAAGTCCAGGCACCCATGTGGGACTACACTGCTGTAATGCAGTCATGAAAATCTGCAGTGAGGGCCTGGACTTTCTTAATTCAATAAGCCCTCTGGGTGGGGGCCAACATTTCTACAAGGAGGTCCTCTCTGCAGTAAAAGTGGTTCGATAATGTTACAGAGTAATTCTGTATCACCTTTATTTCAGTCTGCTATAGAAAGAGCTACTTTCGGTGCAAGCTCCCATTGCCTTCTTACAAGTGGATTAAAATACATTAAGCCTCCGCTGGGCACAGTGACTTATGCCTGTAATCCCAGCACTTTGGGAGGCCAAGGACAGCAGATCTCTTGAGCCCAGGAATTCAAGACTAGCCTGGGCAACATGGCAAAACCCCGTCTCTACCAAAAATACAAAAATGAGCCAGGCATGGTAGGGTGCGCCTATAGTCCCAACTACTTGGGAGGCTGAGGCAGGAGGATCCCTGGAACCTGGGAGGTCGAGGCTATAGTAAGCTGAGATGGCACCACTGCACTACAGCCTGGATGACAGAGTGAAACCTTGCCTCAAACAACAACAACAACAACAACATTAAGCCTAATCTCTAACAACCTTTGCAACTCAGTATATAATGCCAACGGGAGATACATGCCCACATATTTTGGACCAAACACTGTGGTGTAAATTAAGATGTCACTCCTGTAGAAATAATTCTGACTACAGAGACACCAGTATTTTATAAGAAAGTATTTTATAAAATTTTAGGCCAGATTTTACACTTTGGTTGTAAGCATAATAAAACGTCCACATAATATAACAGTAATAAACAATGAATTTTCTAAGTAAATATAAACTTCAGTTCTAACCAGAGTTTATTTTAGCCTGCCTAATATAGTGTTTTTTTAGTTTCATGAATGAAATGAAATAAGAACTTACTCTGCACCATTTTAAAATAAAATTGTCCTAAAGTGCTAATACATGGGCTTCCTACGCAACTTATTATTTTATCATAGAAAAAAAGTTACTCTGACACTTGTTAAAATGGTAAGGAAGACTTTATTTGGGACTATTGCGATAGAGGAAAGAGATGGAGCTCAACTCTGAATACAAGAACAAGGGAGAATGACAGCCAACAAGCAGAGTGAGGGGACTGGTGGATGGAAAATTACTAAGAGGAGACATCACAAGTAGGGAGATTCTTACAAAACTCACCTAACAGGATTCCTGCTGAGGGCAGGCCAAAGGCCTAACATCAAGGGTGAGGGAATGAGGAACTTGATCAGATATTAAGGGTGATCAGATACCAAGGATAGGAGGATTCCCACTAAACTGACTTGGAAGAATCCTTGCTAAAGGCAGACCAGGAGGGAGAGACACAGACGGTTAAGAAGAAGGCTCAGGGGAGCCTAACTAAAATTTGGTAAAGGAGAGAATTTTTGTCAGTTTCGACCATATGAAAAATTTAAGTTATTACAGCCGGGTGCAGTGGCTCATGCCTGTAATCCCAGCATTCTGGGAGGCCAAGGCAGGTGGATCTCTCAAGCCCAGGAGTTCGAGACCAGGCTGGGAAACATGATGAAAACCTGTCTCTACTAGAAATACAAAAACATTAGCTGGGGGTGGCGGTAACACTGTCAAGGGGGCTGAGGTGGGAGGATTGCTTGAGCTTGGGAGATGGAGGCTGCAGTGAGCCCTGATCATGCCATTGTACTCCAGCCTGGGTGACAGAATGAGACTCTGTCTCAAAAAAAAAAAAAAAAAAAAAATTCAGTTATTAAATTTCAAAACATGCCAAGACCTTATTAAAGCCCAACATCATATAAATGATAGATGTGTGAGTTTGTAGATACCTTCCAAGTTAATTCTGAGAACATGCCTCTATTACCAATCCCTTGAGGGTAATAATCTAGCAAAACTTCCTTTTCCAATCAACAGTAATAAACCCAAAGGTCATAGCTTCTTCAAAATGAGGGCCATTTGGTTGACAACAACCGTTTAAATTGGCCAGGAAGACACAGTATGTTATCATCTCACTTAGAATTACAGTAACGGCTCTTTCACTCTGAATATGGAAAGACATAAAACAGTTCGTATTCCAGATCAGAGGGAGGAAAATCCAATCAAAGACTCTGTGATATGTTCCCGTTATGAATTAACACTGACTGTTTCTGGTAATTATGGTTTATACTTGCTGTAAGGGCTTTGAAGCATTTGAAATGGCATTAATGTGCCATCTTTCCACTGCCCATACGAAACCAAAACATAAACATTCACTAAGCAAAACTTCCACATTTTCAGGGGAAAAAGCTTGATACAGTAAAAACAGCCTTTGGCTGCAAAGTAGTCTGTTAACTAAAGAAAGCACTGTGACTATAACTGGAGTCTTTAATTTCTGCCGCATCCCATCCATGTGGCTATGGCAACAGTAGAACCAGATAAATGAGTGAAAAAAGGAATCCTTTACATTAAGGCCCTCTGATGTGGATTTTTAATTTCCTTTAGGAAATGACTAACATTAGATCAGTGTTTGGGTCTTTTTTTTTTTTCTTTCCATAAAAATAAAGTTAAACCCTGCTATGGAACAGCATTTGATCTGCACAAATAAACATCAGAAGGTTATATTTTCCAGACAGTTCTGTCAACATTTTCCTTTTCAAGATCTGACATTTAGTTTTCTGCAAGGGAACAGACATTTCACATGATCCCTTTCTTTCTCCTATCTGAAGCTGCAGTCAAGCCACTGATGGACCTTGCTGTCCAACACAGCAACCTGGATGACGTGCAGCTAGGAGCCATTTGAAAAGTAGCTAGTCTGAACTGCGATGTGTTGTATGTGTACACGCTAGATTTCCATGACTCAGTACAGAAAAAGAAGAAATATCTCAATAATAATTTTATTTTGATGACATACAAGAATAATAGTATTTGGACATATTGAGTTAAATATAGTACCAAAAATTTTAACTATTTATTTTTAATGTTTAAATAAGGCTACTAGAAAATTTTAAGTTATGTATGTGGCTCACATTACTTCTGTTGGACAGCTGCATGAGACACTTCCTTGGAGGAGGCTGTTTTTCCTATAACCATCTGAACAGAAGGAATATTTCACACTTCAGAAATAGCACTACCAGCTGAATCACATAATGACCCTACATTGGGCCCATCTGCTCAAATAAGGATTCAACTCTGTTATGTAATCTTTTTATTGTGTATAAAAAGGTAGTGGCCTTCATTTTTCATAACATACAGCACGCATTCAGAAGCAATGTTAACCACAATAGTAAAAACTCTGCCAATAAACAACAGAAATTTCACGACCGCAAATACTCAAATCCCAGAAATACATGAAAACCACATTTGCCCTTTTCTTGTGCTCTACGAACCTGCCATTAAACATTACTAATACTGTAATTAATTTAAGGTTATCTGGACTTGGTAATATAAAATACACTATTATGTAATTTTATAACACTAAATAAAAGCAAACATTCAACTACACTTCTGACATTGACTGTATTTGTTAAAATGGGCAAAGTATGAACTTCAGTGTTTGCTGGTAACAGTTCCGCGAGTAGTCAGAAAGCCTAATATATACTATTTTATACGTATATGGCAAGAAAATAAGTTTAGTTCATTTATTTTATTAGTCATAAGTGCTTTGAACTGTGAGTCACTGAAATATCAGTGTCGCTATCTCCCAGAATATCAGGAATAACAACAACAATTTTAAAATAAAAAGAACTTTTAAAAAAGAGAGATCCTGTTTATAAAATGAACAATTTGCAGTGGAAATGAACAATTTACAACATTGTATAGCAAGAAGGCAATCATAGCATGGTGTGTGAGTGGGTGATCCTTCTAGAAATAATTCAGGAATTGGGAGACTGAGAGAGAAAAAGTGGGTATTTTCAAGCAAACTGGAGATCGAAACTCACAAATGACTTTCAAGTTCACAGTCTCTGACGCATGAGAAGTCATTTCCACATTTAAACCTTTCTTCAGCAGGGCGCGGTGGCTGACGCCTGTAATCCCAGCACTTTGGAAGGCCAAGGCGGGTGGATCACCTGAGGTCAGGAGTTCGAGACCAGCCTGGCCAACATAGTGAAATCCTGTCTCCACTAAAAATATAAAAATTAGCCAGGCGTGGTGGTGCATGCCTGTAATCTCAGCTGCTTGGAAGGCTGAGGCAGGAGGGTTGAGGTTTGAACCTAGGAGGCAGAGGTTGCAGAGAGTGGCGATCACGCCACTGCACTCCAGCCTAGGTGACAAAGACAGACTCCATCTCAAAAAACAAACAAACAAATCTTTCTTTCTCCCTGTGGTGCTGCTGCCCAGATAAACAGGCAGCAGAGAGAAACCCACTGCACAAGTACGTGGTATGCAAGAATACCTTACCCCAACCAAGAGTCTGCAGAGCCCTCAGACAGCTGTGACTGCAGACAAAAACCCATCACCATGACATTTTATCTCCACAGCTAGAGAGGCTGAAACAATCTGTTCCCAGCAGGACCATCCTTCCTTGAAAGAAGGAAAAAAACCAGTCTCTGATGAAATGTAAATAGGAAAAAGTTAAAAGTGATTTATTTTTCAGATATTTTTGGAAAAAAAAAATTAAGTTAGTTGAGCAGACCTAGCCTAGAAATGACATGTCTGCTGCATACAACGTATTCTCGTTTGAAAACAAAAACCAAAACTGGACTAGAAGCCTAAAGGGCAATAATGACTGGGTGATTTTTTCCAATAATAGAGATATAAAAAAGCGGTTTCTTTTTTAATGTTAAAATTAAGTTGCATTTAAATTAGGAAGGAATGTTCACGGTCACGAATTCTAAAACACAACAGTGTTTTAGATTCAATGTGCCATAGAATCAAAGGGTACCCTCAATATTGGTTCACAGAATGAGAATAGCTGTGTTATGTTAATCATAATACAAAATAAGCAGTCATTTCCAAACAATACAAGTTAATAAATACAATGAACAGTTCTGCAGTTTGTGAGATCATTTCATCAGCTGACAGGAGCGACTGCCAACACTCCTGGTTCCCAATGTGGTGTTGAGTTCCCAAGTCTGAAGTCCCTATTAAATTACAACCGTTTACAGCCCAAGGAGTCAGCCCTGATACTTCTATTTTCTGCCTGCTCCTGACTTTTGCTTGGCCTGTCAGGGGGCATATTAGTGGCCTCCCACCTCCGACAGCCCTGGTTACATTACCCCAAAAGGTGAGCAATATCACTTTCTCAACGCAATGAAAATAACTTTGAAGAACAAATGTGATAAAGAATATTCTAACTTTGCACAGTGGAAAATGGTTTCAGATCTAGAGGTAAAGGCAAGAGATTATCACCTGTTAGCAATAGACAGATTGACGGTCTGCCTAATTGTTCCCTATGTTTTTATAAAACTGAAACAAAACAGTGTGGAAAAGACAAATATTGAGAATAGGTGCTTCCCTCATTCGGCTACCATTACCAAGATTTTCAAAAGACACACGAGGACACACAAAAACAACTGGGCAAATACCCAACTGCCTTGTGGCTTGGCCAAAAGTCTTTAAGGTACGCTGGTATACAGAAATTCTAACTACTCAGCTATTTCATGGCCTATCAAAACTCTTTGTACTACTATACATCCACTGCTTCTATCTGACATCTGTTTAAATATCTACTTCTCAGTGCCTTTTTTTTTTTTTTTTTTTTTTAAACAAGATCTCCCTCTGTTGCCCAGGCTGGAGTGCAGTGGCACAATCTCGGCTCACTGCAGCCTTGACCTCTTGGGCTCAAGCAATCCTCCCATCTCAGCCTTCTGAGTAGCCAAGACTACAGGTGTGCACCACCACGCCTGATTTTTTTATATTTTTTATATTTTTTGTAGAGACAGGGTCTCATGACGTTGCCCAGGTTGATCCTAAACCCCTGGGCTCAAGCAACCCTCCTGCACCAGCCTCTCAAAGTGCTGGGACTTAAGATGTGAGCCACTATGCCCAGTCTCAAGCCTTTTAATAAACATATCTTAGTGCCTTACAGGAACCTGAAATCTATGGAATTGATAAAGATGGCAATGAGCTGACTCTTCTGAACTGATCATGCAGAATCTCTTAAGAAAATAAGTGTCTAATCTTAACGTTGTCCGTGTACAACGTTCCGGGCTCACAGAATTGTGCCTTCATCTTTTCTTCCTGTGGTGCTATACTCAAAAAATTAAAACACAAGTACCAGTGACATCATGTTATGTAACCTCTATAATTAAAATCTAGAGGTTAGGGTTAGAACCCTCACTTGAATCCACGGTTAGTATTAAAAACTAACTAAATACACTCTACGAGTTAAATACTAACCGCAGATCCAAGTAAGGATCCTAACTAATTTTTCAAGAACGAACTAAACAGATATCAGTGGTTAAGATACTAAAACCTCTTTTCCAGACTAATGCAATGTATGCATGGTTAACCTGATAATAACCATAGCATGTTTCTCTAAGCAAATAAGTTAAAGTAAACCAAAGGATAAAGTACACATTGATGTGTGTTTTTCCATGCACATGTGTATTAGGTTTTCTTGACACACCACCCAGCACATGACAAATTAATGGGTGCTGTATTAGGCAGGGTGAACACCTCGTATGGGATTAAGTCTTAAGCTGTATATCTGGATTTGGTCTCCCAAGAAAGAAAACAGAGTTGGTGACTAAGTTATCTCTCTACCAAATCTTGTCAGATTACAGATTAAAGGGACAGCAAAAAAGACCAACCAGCAGTTTTGTTCATCCTGTTTGTGCTTCTTCATCAACTCATATTTGTCATTTGGATTCATGCCTTTTTGGTAATTCCGTTTCTTCATCTGTCAAAGGGGGATAATTCTGGTACCTACTTCATAAGGGCTGTGGTGGGAATTAATAAATTAATTTCATCTTACTAAATAAGATCAAATAAGTATGTCAAACACTTATTTTGGTACACAGCAAACACTCCCTTCATGTTAGCTTTCATTCTTTTATTCAGAAATGATAACACAGCTGAGCTTCAGCATGAACACTGGAATTTGACTGTTGCATGCCAAGTAAGAGAGCAGATTTTCACATTAATTCTTAAAATTAAACTGAAAAATGTTTCTGCTTTAGAGTGAAACCGTAAACCAAAGTCAAAACCATCGATTTGCCATCCATATGTTCTGACTAATATCCACGTTCTTCTCTGCTTCCTGGGTCCCCAGCTAACCTGCGTTTCCCACATCCCCCTGCAGTTGGGTGGGGCCGTGTGACCACTTCTGGCCAATGGACTGTGGGAGTTTTGAGAGTGTGAGAATGTGGGAAGTCTGGTCTCTAAAAACTCCTGAGCAAACCTCTTCCCTCACCTGCCGGCTAGAGGCTGAAAGTCAGTGAAGAACTTGGAGGGCCTAGAGTACAGCAGAACCAATGTCTCTGAGGAATCTCACCGACCTGGGCTAAGCAGCTGAGCGATCACCACTGTGCACTCTGGCAGTTCACACACTCCAGTCCATGGCTGCTGCTTCTTTACGCGTGACTCTAACATATTCCTGTAACAGTAACACCTAAGACTTTTACCATGGGCCACACTGCTCTAAGTACTGCATATACATGTTAGCTCTTTCAATTTTCTCAACAATCCTCTGAGCCAGGTATTTCTTACAGCTGAGGAAGGTAAAAACAAATATTTTAAGTGATCTGCCTCAGGTGCACAGCCAAGGTAAACTGACGAACTGGGGGTGGATGCAAAGAGCAGTCCAGCCAGCCCTAGAGTCCATATTCTGAGCTGCTAGTCTAGGCCTTTTAAAGACAAATGCACACATCCGGGACGCGCCGCTGTGGTATTATTCACCTGAGTGTTATGCAGGGTCAGTCCAGACATACTTGAGAAGAAGGCTGTGGTTGTCAATAAGGGATCCCCAAAGCCCCTGCTGCAGGCACATCCCATTCCTTTGTTAACCAGGTATCTCATCAGGTAGCAGACAACTGGGTGTCTCATCACCTCCTTTGGTTTCCTAGGGCTCCCAACTTAAAGGATCCTCTCTGGGCATCACTGAGGTTTTTGGACCTTTGTTGTATTTCTCCTTGTATCAAAACTACTGTCCTAAGACCTATTTTTTGGGGTACCCTACTCACTGAATGCTGATAACTCAGTGATCTGACATGTTACATGAATGTTCTGTTTCTCTCAGGTTATCTTTTATTTCAGAGGCCTTCAGGGACAATGCCATAATCTGAAAATGGTAACTTGATTGTCAACAATTTGCAACATTCCCAGGTAGGTGTAGCAGCCATGTGTGTTTGGATAAAGAAGAGTATTTGCATACCTCAGATCATACCATGTGGGCACCTGTTCCGGCATAAGATAAATCATATCAATTACAGACAAACTAAAACATGTTGCTTTGTTTCTAGGCTGTGGCTGCAACATTCTGAAGTTAAGCACTACCATGTGCTTTATGCCATTTAGAAAAAGAAACCATGGTAATCTCAGCACATGATAAGGCGTGTGTGACAGGTCGGCTTGGACGTCAAGCAAGGGTATTTCCTAACATTATAAACAAGCTTCTGGCTGGGCGTGATGACTCATGCCTGTAATCCCAGCACTTTGGGAGGCCGAGGCAGGCAGATCACTTGAAGTCAGGAGTTTGAGACCAGCCTGGCCAACATGGTGAAACCACGTCTCTACTTAAAAAAAAAAAAAAAAAATTACAAAAATTAGCCAGGCATGGTGGCAGGTGCCTGTAATCCCAGCTACTCAAGAGGCTGAGGCAGGAGAACGGAGGTTGAACTTAAAGTCAGGAGGTGGAGGTTGCAGTGAGCCGAGATTGCACCACTGGACCCCCGCCTGGGCAACAGAGTGAGACTCCATCTCAAAAACAGACAAACACACACACAAACAACAACAAAAAGTTTCCTCTTCTTTTCTTTCATCTTTTTTTTTTTTTAATACCATAATGCAGTTCTTTACACCTATGCCATGGAATGAAACCATCAGCAATATGTCTTCTAATAAGAATCTCACCACATGGAAAATTTACTTGTGAAAATATATTTAATGGCCTGGACTCTAGACATATAATTGGAAAATATCAGCTTATTAAAATAAAGCTCATCCCCTGGCACTATATCCAAATCAGAGGGAGAAGAACAAGCTAGAAAACAACTTTGCCGAAGTCATAGGTACATATCTTTAAGATCTGAATTACTCAAGAGAATTCCTTACATGGTAACGTTCAGAAGACGCAATTTCTGGCTGGGTGCAGTGGCTCACGCCTGTAATCCCAGCACTTTGGGAGGCCGAGGCGGGCAGATCATGTGGTCAGCAGATCAAGACCAGCCTGGCCAACATGGTGAAACCCCGTCTCTATTAAAAATAGCCAGGCGTGGTGGCGGACACCTGTAATCCCAGCTCCTTGGGAGGCTGAGGCAGGAGAATCGCTTGAACCTGGGAGGTGGAGGTTGCAGTGAGCCCAGACTGCGCCACTGCACACCAGCCTGGGCGACAGAGAGAGACCCTGTCTCAAAAAAAAAAAAAAAAAAGAAGAAGAAGAAGAAGAAGAAGAAGCAATTTCAAAGCATGTACCTCTACTGCAGTTTTTGTTAATCGATGACTCTTACTGTCCATTGTAATGAAGGGAACAAGAGAATCCGGAAAGGCTTACCCAGAAATACTTATGTTGCTATACAGATGCCTGAAGTCCCTCTGTTCTCCTTCTTCAAGTTTGAGGGTCAAATTTCTAGAATAATTTATCAAACAATCAAAAGCTGAATGTGCTACACAGTTAAGATTCAGCTTCTACTGAAAAATGTCAAAGTTCTACAAATAATACAGGTTCCGAGATATAAAAGAAAAAAGTGTCAAATCCTTACTTTATAAATAAACTACCAAATGCTTAGGAAGAATGCATGTGGGCAAGTTGCCTGTTCTCGTGCAGCAAACCAACAGAAACGCCTGACATACGATCTAGAATTCACTTCTGCCAGGCTAGTGCTGCCCAACCATGACACATCTTGAGTGTCTTAAGAAGCAGTCTTCTGAGAAAACCTCATCACAATATCATTACATAAAAAGACTTGTTGCACATTTCCTATGTGTTATTTAGACAGGTACCTGAGACCGATATAATCTGTCCTCCCCATCCTCAGGATAAACAGAAGACGTAACACATGAATAAGTTTTGTGTTTTCATCAGAGTTTATAATCTCATAACTGAATAATAATTTCAGCAAGCAAAACATCAACCTAGCCTCTAAAATGACCATTCTCAGTATTAGCAAATTAACCATTTCATATAAACCCAGGGAATTATCAATATTCTATTTCTGATTCCGGTTTTGCAATTTCTGGATTGGGCAAGAAGAAGAGTCACTTATCTTTTGTCTGTATGAGAGATGGAGGCATGAATTAATGTGAAGAAAGTCCAGTGTTTTACCTTGGAAAGCACCTCACTAGAGGATACACTAAAATCACAGCAGACTGAACACACACCTATGGACAACTATGAAGTAAGATTTTTTTATGTGAAGGTAGTAAGCAAAATTGTTACACAGAAGTCCTGCTGTGTATTTGAGGCTGCTTTTCAAAATCATCCTCTTTTATTCCTGGGCTCACTGGGCAGCCATATCAGACTGAGAAGACACTGCTGTGGCTTGCCCCGTGTTGGACTTACCTCCTGCCCAGTACACGCACCCACACAGGCCGGAATAACCGAAGGTGGGGATAGCATGAGTAGGAGGTAATGAAAACGTGTCCTAGTGCCGGGAAGAGTCCAAACCAAACACAGTCCTAGGCTGCAGTGAGGGAAGGAAGTGGCTGGAAAGTTATTCCCTGATGGCTTGGGTATTTAAACATTGTGAGGTAGCGGGAGTGTGTGTGTGTGTGTGTGTGTGTGTATGTGTGTGTGCAGCCTGAGGAATAAAAAACAACACTGCTAACTTAGAAAAATAAGTTGGTCATAACTGAAAGAGAATAACAGAAAGTTTGACTAAGACAGTACGGAGCTGCTTGAGAGCTCCAGGCTGCAGCCCTGTTTAAAATGTCTATTTTCTCAAACTGCCTCTCCACTGACCATTTTCCCAAGCACTGCCCAGAAAGGAATGTCACTGGCCCTACTGGTGAAACACTAAATCTGATTCACCACTTCACCCCCAACATCTAGTCTGGTTCTTGGCATCCAGAAGGCACCAACAGTCCTGCTTTGCCTGGGACTTGCCTGGCTTCAGGACTGAGGGTCACAGCCCAGGAAACCCTCGGTCCTGGACAAACGGGGTCAGTTGGTCACTCTACAAGATGCCCCATGTAGAATCCCTTCCTCAGTATGCCTTCATAGTTAAATCATTCTTTTTGTTTTTAAGGGCAAAAAAAGAATTTTTTGAATTTCAGCCCCAGGTACTTCCTCTGGAGTCGCTCAGAATGAGTACAAGGATAGTTCCTGCTGAACAGCCCCCGGCTGGGTCACAAATGCAGCTTTCTACTAAGTGACACTGTGGTGCCCAGCTCAGGAGACCTTGGAGAGTGACAGGGAGCCCTAAAATGAAGGGTGTGAAAACTTCACAAAACTGGAATTGGACAGCCAGCCAACCCTCTGCATTCCTATTGGAGGAATTCTAAAGTTTCAATAAATATCATCCCATCATGTTTGTATGAGGAGCTACTTAAGTGAAAAGCTGCCTAAAAATGCCCCTATTTGGCATTTTTGTTATTATTTTGCCTCTCTTAGCTAAGTCATTAAATGCCTAATATAAAGCAACTTTACTGTGTTTCTCTTATCTCTGCACCGTGCTGTAGCTGAGTTCACTGGTGACTCTAGGCAGTAGAAGGACATTTGCTGAAACTGATATCATCCAGTTCCAAGATCCCCCGGGGGATGACAGGGACCTTTACGGTATTTACAGCTGTGATTGCCATGGTGCCAAAGGGATCCAAGGTCAAATGCTCATAAGGGGGGCCCTGCACACCATCCACACCACAGAAATCCTGTAGTACAGGAAATCACCTCCACTGTGGTCAGCTCAGCAGTATTCAGATTTACTTGATCACAGGGTCCAATTTTCACCCCAAACTTATTATCCTGCAGAACATTTTGAAAAACTTGCTTAACTAAGGCACAGAATTGAAAACAGTCTTTTCCTCAACCTACATATTCACCGTGCTAATTAAGGAAAAGCAGTTACCAAACCATGGACTATTTCCCATATATGAATCTTTCTCATCACCAAATTAAATTATTAAGAAAGATAAGGAAGATGAATGAACTTTCGGGAACAAAGATTAATAAATTACTAGACATACTTTGCTTTTGAAACTTTCCCTAAAATTTTTTGGGAAAAGGTTCTGGCCCAGCAAAATATTCAATTCTTGATGGTATTTCCCAACAGCTCATAATACCAGCAGTGCACATAGCTCTACTCAAAATTACAGTGAAATTTCCTGGCAGCCCCCTTCTAAGAAAAGCAATTTTTAGATCAATAACCTCCAAATACAGGTGGTTTTATATATATATGCTTTTTTTTTTTTCTGGTCTGAAAAGTCATACCAAGAAATCAGTCCTTAATCTTTACAAAGTAGGACATAATTTAAAAACTAAAAACATAACAAAAATACTTAAAAGCTATTAAAAAGTTGCTGCCACAGACATACATTTTATTATCTCTGGGAATTCTGATAGCTCTCCATGTGCAAATAAATATTATTTCCACTACTGTGGTTTTTTACAAACTCCCAAAATAGTTGCAGTGAGGGATAAAAAACATTTCTGGATTATAAACAAGCAGCATCCTTTTAACAAACTCAATAACCAAAGTCAATTATCAAATTGCTAGTTCATGGTCCTAAGGGTAGAGGGGAAGTCAAAATAAACAGATTACATTCAGCAAGTAACAGAGTTATAGAACCGTTCAAGTCACCTAGAAAACATAGTATGAGAATTTAAAACAAATTCTAATAGATTTATTTAAAAATGCCGAAGAAGGAGTTGGAGGAAGTATGCTTCCAAGAACGGATAAATTCAATTTTAATTACTATTCATGCTTTATTTTCTAGTTTTCAAGTTACCATTTATTTCCCTGTAGAGTTTGTTGGGCTGTTACAAATAACAATCTTTGTAACATTTGGAGCAAGGAAAGCTGAAACAAGATTCACAATGGGGAGAAAATATCTGTTCCACTGTGACAGCAATGAAAAATCTGGAAAAAAATATGGCTACTGAGATACTGGAAAACATACCAACACCTAACCTTTCTGAAAAGGAGAAATTTGTTTGCAAAAATGATTACTAGCTGACCTTGCCATGGACAACTAAAAAGTAGCCAGTCACAGCTGAATGCCTAACAATTTCTGGTGCTGCATGTTTTCAATTTCTTGATGAAATCACGGTGCTGCTTTGAAGGGCCCCAAGCGTGGCCCCACTAACCTGTGGGGGACAACGTGCACTATTGTTCCTATTGTCTCAGATGGATCAATTGGCAACAAACAGAACCACTCTAGGCGTGATGGCTTCCCTTCTGCTCACATGAAGGCTTGCAATGGATTATGTCTTCAGATGTTCAGAGGCAGGTAAATATTCATTCCATTCTTAAATTATAGCATTGCCATATACTTTGGAAGTTCTATCAGAGGAATTAAGACTCAAAGAACTAGCTTGGCATGCTCATTCAATATGAGCTGTCTGTCTTGATATTCCAACATGCCTGCTCTCTAAGGCTAAGGTCTTGAGGAGGTTTCATTCATTCACACACAAGGGTGTTCGCTATTCATGGGAATGAGTAATAGACTAGTAAAAGCTCTAGTCTCCTACCCTGCAGAGCTTGTTAGGCTCTTAGACATACCAATCTTTACGGCATCTAGAGCACAGGAGGCCGAAACAAGGTTCTTGCCTGCCCCTCCCCCAGTCTGGGTATATGGTGCAGGATGGACTCCCAAAGCTATGGGAGAAAAGGGTGAGGACTACCTTAAGTACTCAGGGTGAAAAAGGCTGCTGCACAACCTCAAAGACAAGTAGTGAGATCTGCCAGAGATCTTTCAAAATAGCCAAGATGTCACTCCTTGTGGATGGCCGATGCTGGGCCTGAGGGAAGTGAACCAAACTGACCTGCAGGCCCTGCCTTGCTTACAGTATCATGCAAAGCAGAAAGCTACCTCATGCATAGTTATATCTGTTCCACTGTGGACCATTTCTTTACTCAAGAAACTCAACTATCTACGTGCAAAGGAACTGCTGGGGCCCTGCAGTCCTCCAACAGCACTCCACCTTGTCTCTCACATGAACACTCTTTTCAGTAATGCAACTGCCTCAGAGTTGGCAACACGAAACAATGAGGAAACCAAACAGAATCGTCGCACGGGGATTCCGTGGGACTCGTGCTGACCTGCATTCACCCACATACAACTCTGACCTAAATGCAGAGCACGGCTCACCTTCCACAAAATCCACTGGCATCTTTAAAGTACAGGGGCAGACTTCAGTTATTTTATATAAAATTGAAAGGTACAATGAAAGGAGGACTAACGAAGTGGTAAAGAACAGGAGCTCTATGCTTAGCCTGTCTGGGCACAGGTAAGAGCTCCACTGTCTTGACTCTAGACCAGTGATCTCACATCTTTGACCTCAGTTTCTCCATCTGTAAAATGGAGACAATGACAGGACCTGCGTCACAGGAGAAAGCAGTGGTAAATGCTCAGTCTATGGATGGTCTGGAGTGATGGAGCCTCTACAGAAGGCGATGCCTGTTATGATTACTATTGCTAATTACATTCAAGGTAAGCATGACCCAAAGACTACAGGAGAAAGGACACTGTAACGTTAGAGGAAAAACTCATAAATACTGGGGATTTACTAGGGAATTTCTTAAGATTATTTAAAAAATAACAAAGATCTGGCCAGGTGCAGTGGCTCATGAATGTAATCCTAGCACTTTGGGAGGCTGAGGTAGGCAGATCACATGAAGCCAGGAGCTCAAGATCAGCCTGACCAACATGGTGAAACTCTGTCTCTAAAAAAAATACAAAAATTAGCTAGGTGTGGTGGTGCACACCTGTAATCCCAGCTACCTGGGAGGCTGAGGCAGGAGAAGTCACTTGAACCCAGGAGGCTGAGGCTGCAGTGAACACAGATCATACCACTACACTCCAGCCTGGGTGACAGAGTGAGACCGTATCTCAAAATAAATAAATAAAGATCTATCGTGTCATCTTGGGCAAGTGAATTTACCCTCTCTGTGCCTTAGTTTCCTCATCTGGAGAAAGAAAATAATAACAGTGACTGCTTCATAGGATTATATAGAAGATTAATGAATTAACAGACTTATAAAGCACTCTGAGCAGTTACCTGGAACACGGTCAGGGCTACATAACTGCTTGTTTTAGTACCATCATTAAGACAAAAGCAGGGTTCTCAAATAAAACAGCCAAAGCAGGAAAGAAAAGGTTATTTACTTCAGTAACATGACTTTAATCAAGCAAGGTTAACCATTACTTCTGATACTAGTACAATTCATTTACATTTTTATGGTGATGTAATCTTTACAAGTTTTTAAAAAAATAATTCTGGATTAGTGCAGAGCTCGTTAAATTTTAAAGTGCTTCACATATGTATATTTTATGACCAGACTTAACTGGAAACCACATATATTTTTAATGCTGTTGAGACTGAAAGAGATGAGTGTTGCTCAGCAAGATGACGGCTGTCCCTCTGGTTAGTTATGGGAATAACCTGCCTCTTGGAAGAGTCTGTTCCATTGTAAAAGAAGCCCTTTGAAAACCTGCAGTGCGTGCCCATAGACAGGGTGAAATGTTTCCTGAGTCCAGCACTACTGACTTGAAACCATTTTTGTAATCAGGCCCTTCATCTTTCCAGACATCTCAGTGCGTTCAGTGGTGAAAGCCGCATGAATCCTACACTCTTCCCTAAGAGACTGAGGGTCCTGCTTCCCACCCAGAAACTCTGATGCCAGGTTACTATGTGCTTCTGGCTGGCGAGATTCTGGCAGATGCTCCTGCTGCCTACTCATCACTTTTCCTGTTTGTCTTTCTGCTTAACTAGTCATGCTCTGTCTTCCGACAAAATCACAGCCCAGAGGTACAAAGAGGAACTGGTACCATTCCTTCTGAAACTATTCCAATCAACAGAAAAAGAGGGAATCCTCCCTAAACTCATTTTATGAGGTCAGGGTCATCCTGATACCAAAGCCTGGCAGAGACACACACACAAAAAAGAGAATTTTAGACCAATATCCCTGATGAACATCGATGCAAAAATCCTCAATAAAATATTGGCAAACTGAGTCCAGCAGCACATCAAAAAGCTTATCCACCATGATCAAGTTGGCTTCATCCCTGGGATGCAAGGCTGGTTCAACATACACAAATCAATAAACGAATCCAGCATATAAACAGAACCAAAGACAAAAACCACATGATTATCTCAATAGATGCAGAAAGGCCTTTGACAAAATTCAACAGCCCTTCATAACAACTCTCAATAAACTAGGTATTGATGGGACGTCTCTCAAAATAATAAGAGCTATTTATGACAAACCCACAGTCAGTATCATACTGAATGAGCAAAAACTGGAAGCATTCCCTTTGAAAACCGGCACAAGACAGGGATGCCCTCTCTTACCACTCCCATTCAACACAGTGTTGGAAGTTCTGGCCAGAGCAATCAGGCAGGAGAAAGAAATAAAAGGTATTCAAGTAGGAAAAGAGGAAGTCAAATTGTCCCTGTCTGCAGATAACATGATTGTATATTTAGAAAACCCCATCGTCTCAGCCCAAAATCTCCTTAAGCTGATAAGCAACTTCAGCAAAGTCTGAGGATACAAAATCAATGTGCAAAAATCACAAGCATTCCTATACACCAAGAACAGACAAACAGAGAACCAAATCATGAGTGAACTCCCATTCACAACTGCTTCAAAGAGAATAAAATACCTAAGAATCCAACTTACAAGAGATGTGAAGGACTTCTTCAAGGAGAACTACAAACCACTGCTCAGTGAAATAAAAGAGGACACAAACGTAAGAACATTCCATGCTCATGGATAGGAAGAATCAATATCGTGAAAATGGCCATACTGCCCAAGGTAATTTGTAGATTCAATGTCATCACCATCAAGCTACCAATGACTTTCTTCACAGAATTGGAAAAAATTACTTTAAAGTTCATATGGAACCAAGAAAGAGCCCGCATTCCCAAGACAATCCTAAGCCAAAAGAACAAAGCTGGAGGCATCACGCTACCTGACTTCAAACTATACTAAAAGACTACAGTAACCAAAACAGCATGGTACTGGTACCAAACAGAGATATAGACCAGTGGAACAGAACAGAGGCCTCAGAAATAATACCACACATCTACAACCATCTGATCTTTGACAAACCTGACAAAAACAAGAAATGGGCAAAGGATTCCCTATTTAATAAATGGTGCTGGGAAAACTGGCTAGCCTTATGTAGAAAGCTGAAACTGGATCCCTTCCTTACACCTTATACAGAAATTAATTCAAGATGGATTACAGACTTAAATGTCAGACCTAAAATCATAAAAACCTTAGAAGAAAACCTAGGCAATACCATTCAGGACATAGGCATGGGCAAGGACTTCATGACTAAAACACCAAAAGCAATGGCAACAAAAGCCAAAATTGACAAATGGGATCTAATTAAACTAAAGCGCTTCTGCACATCAAAAGAAACTACCATCAGAGTGAACAGGCAACTTACAGAATGGGAGAAAATTTTAAAAATTAATGCATCTGACAAAGGGCTAATATACAGAATCTACAAAGAACTTAAACAAATTTACAAGAAAAAAATCAAACAATCCCATCAAAAAGTGGGCAAAGGATACGAACAAACACTTCTCAAAAGAAGACATTTATGCAGTCAACAGACACATGAAAAAGTGCTCATCATCACTGGCCATCAGAGAAATGCAAATCAAAACCACAATGAGATACCATCTCATACCAGTTAGAATGGCGATCATTAAAAAGTCAGGAAACAAGAGGTGCTGGAGAGGATGTGGAGAAACAGGAATGTTTTTACACTGTTGGTGGGACTGTAAACTAGTTCAACCATTGTGGAAGACAGTGTGGCGATTCCTCAAGGGTCTAGAACTAGAAATACCATTTGACGCAGCCATCCCATTACTGGGTATATACCCAAAGGATTATAAATCATGCTGCTATAAAGACACATGCACATGTATGTTTACTGTGGCACTTGAATTCACAATAGCAAAGACTTGGAACCAACCCAAATGTCCATCAAAGGTAGACTGGATTAAGAAAATGTGGCACATATACACCATGGAATACTATGCAGCCATAAAAAGGATGAGTTCATGTCTTTTGTAGGGACATAGATGAAGCTGGAAACCATCATTCTGAGCAAACTATCGCAAGGACAGAAAACCAAACACCGCATGTTCTCACTCATAGATGGGAATTGAACAATGAGATCACCTGGACACAGGGTGGGGAACATCACACACCGGGGCCATCATGGGGTGGGGCGAGGGGGGAGGGATAGCGTTAGGAGAAATACCTAATGTAAATGACGAGTTAATGGGTGCAGCAACCAACATGGCACATGTATACATATAACAAACCTGCACGTTGTGCATATGCACCCTAGAACTTAAAGTATAATAATAAAAAAGATTTTTAAAAGTATAATAAGTAAATAAACAAGAAAAAGAAAGAAAAAAAAATCACAGCCTGGAGCAGTGCTCTCCAACTCCAGAAAATAAGTCTTTGGACTCAAGGGGTATGTATGCTCTTCTTAGTGCGGGCCTGAAACTGGAAAGCCCTGCTGGGGCACATGTGAGTGGCAGCCCCTGGGGGACCGCACCCCTGCTGCTCGGGGTGACCAGAGAGGAGGCAGAGGATGGGACACGCTGCAACACAAATACCCAGTCCTGAGGGGGAGCTTCGCTTAATTCCAACTGTATTATTTTGTTTGGCAGATGACTCTGCACACTTTCTGATAAAGGAGGGTTTCAAAATGGTTTATTTTTTCAATAAATCACTTAATGAGCATAACAAAACACTCCGTGGTGTGAATTTTTCTGCCAGTGTATACAAACTGCAGGTGTGCCCAGGCCAAAACCCAGCCAAGTCCCTCCCAGCCCCTAAGGTGTGCGTATGTTGGCCAAGGAACCAAATCGCTATCCACGTGAAGGCAAAGACCTGAAGATCTGCGTATTTTTTAATGCTAAACGACATCACACTCCCTTTGAACAACAACCCAAGTGAAAAACTTTCATAAAAATCTTGGCAAAGATCCTTAAAGTGATTTTGACCCAGTTATCCAATAGACCCTTACCTCACTTTTAGCAAACTGAGCCTCGTGCCACGTTAGCTTAATGGGGGGGAAGGTCTTCAAAGTAAAACACGGGACATATGAGGGAGTGATGCATGTATGCAGCCATAGCGACCACAGCACTCACAATCTTCACATCCTGACTTGAATCCTTGGATTTAAACCTAAGTGCCAAATTCAGAAATATGTAGACTAATTTTTTATTTCTGGAAAGACTATGTTCTTTCATTATAATCTTTAATACAAAGAGTAGTAAAGACAAGCAAAAAAAGCTAACATAGATAAGTTAAAACTTCATAACTTGAACACATGCAGACACTCAAGCACAGACAGGGTTTTGGCTCAATGTCATACTTGATCTTCTCAAAGAAGCGGTATCACAATACATTCTGCCAAGCTGAGGCTAGATGCTTCTAGCCTCAACTCAAAGTCTTATCAGTTAAAAAAAAAAAAAAAACAAAAAAAAAACCCACAGAGATTCCTTTCTTTCTTCTTCAGTATAAGAAAGGGTTTTTGTTTCATTTTGTTTTCAAGGCTTGCTAGATTTTGATCAGTCTCCAAACTCATGTTACCTTCAGGCTGAAATCAAGACCACCAAAGGTCAAGTCGTCAACTTTGTCTTTCCTGGAAGAAACTTCAAGACACTGGAAAACAGAATGAAAGTCCTAATGGCACTCATTTTTAGTCTTTCATCTTCAATATTCTAATTTTGCACTGTAAATAAGATACTTCATGCATTTGAGGGTGCCTGCGGGACACAGTATTTATTGCGATGTGGGAAGGGATGTAAAGATGCAAGTACGTTCCCCATCAGAGGTAGAAACATTACCTTGACTGGCAAGTACCATCTCACCAACAGCAGCTCAAATCATAGAAAATTACCAATGCCTGGTTTTTGTGATCAAACCTAATAAATGCTCAGGCTGACCTTGTCCAAGACACTTAAGCACCCCGCTGTGAACATCACAGAAATCATCTGAGAATAAGCAAAGGAATATTCAAGAAGTTCCGAAATGTTTTAAAAAGGGAGTTCTTGCCTTACAAAGGATGGAAGAGAACATGTGCTCTCACCCTTACTATGCCTCTCTGAACATGCTGGGTTTGCTCGTGAAGAGATCCAATGCTCTTCTATCCTCCACACGTGAAGTGTCTGGCCAGGGCGAGGAATTTCCATAGCACTGTTTAAGAATAGTTTATTTTTTCCTCTTTCTGTATTCAAAATATAGTTTAAAGATTTTTAAGAAGGAAAGGTATAGCAATCCAGCAGGGTATAAGTGTCCACCATTTTCTATTTTGCCCTAGGACAAAACCAAATTAAGAAAGTTGTTTGTGCTGCATTTTTCTAGGAAGAAGGTGACTGTTGAATGTGGAAAAATAAAAAAAACACAGGGTATTCTTTTCTGGATCCAGAGCTCTACCAAATTCTGATTTTCAGAATCTGGACTTTACCATATTAGATTTGGGATCCAAAGTATATCAAGTTGTGCATTTTCTTGATTTGTGACAGTTGCTCTAATGGTTTACTTAGCTGCCCGTTTCAAGCCAAAGTGGATACTTATGAATTTGCTTCATGAGGTGGTTTCTAGAAATGACAAATGATCTGATTTAGCAAGTATTATTATACATTTTCAAATTATCTGCTTCAAAATTCTACTGATATATACAGTTAAATGAGCTCTCCCTGGCTTTCTAATGATGCCCAGGCATTTACATCCTCCTCACAGTCAGTAGGAAAGGGGAAGGTTCTGACACCTAAACACAGCCAAGGGGCATCCTGGAAGGTGACTGCAAGGGCATCTATGGAAAGGGAAAACAAATGGGAAAACAGGACATTTCTGAGTGGAGCCTCAGACAAAAAAATCACAGCTGCTCCACCATACTATGCCATTTGGTTTTTTATAACTTGACAGGCTAACACCTTAATCACGGTCTTTTCTCCTTCAGCCTACAACTCATATCTGAAAGTTTTGAGTGGGGATATATACGACTAATATGCATGAGGATACTAATTGTCACTACTGAGAGGACAGGTTTTACAATCGTTAGGTAGAACTGAGCAAACAAAATGGGTAGAGGAATGAAGAGCTGACAAAGTTTTATTTAAAAAACAAAAGAGAAAACTTAGGCCTCTTAAGAGCTCCAAGGGAAAATAATTAATGCATAAAATCTGTGATAATCTTTTAAACTTATTCTTTAAATCATGATAAAATATACATAACATAAAATATAACATTTGTTTTGTTTCTTCTTAGACGAAGTCTCGCTCTGTCACCCAGGCAAAAGTGCAATGGTGCGATCTCGGGTTACTGCAACCTCTGCCTCCCAGATTCAAGCGACTCTCCTGCTTCAGCCTCCCAAGTAGCTGGAATTCCAGGCATTTGCCCCAACACCCGGATAATTTTTGCATTTTTAGTAGAGATGGGATTTTGCCATGTTGGCCAGGCTGGTCTCGAATTCCTCACCTCAGGTGATCCAACCTCCCAAAATGCCTCCCAAAGTGCTAGGATTACAGGCGTGAGCCACTGCGTCAGGCCAAAATTTACCATTTTTAAGTGTGAAGTTAAGAGGCACCAAATCCATTCACATTGTTTGGCAACCATCCACGCCATCCATTTCCAGAACCTTTTCTGCCTTGCAAGACTGAAACTCTGTCCCCATTAAACACTAACCCCCGGTTATCTTTTCCCCAAACTCCCAGCAACCCTTACTCTACTTTCTGTCTTTATGAATTTGACTACTCTAAGTATCACATATGAATAAAATCAGACAGTATTTGTCTATTTGTGACCGGCTTATTTCACCTATCATAGTCTGGAAGGGTCACCTATATTGTGGCCTGTGTCAATATGTGATTATTTAGTTCACCAAAATCCTAGAATTCCAGAATTAGGTGTCAATTCCAAAGTTCTAGGGAGTTAGTCTTAAGAAAAATAAAAAGGATTAGTGCTTTACAAAGGGATAATAAACCTTGAGCAATCTGTACCCCAAGAAGATAATAAAAGGCTAAATAGATAAATGCTTTCATTAAAATTAGATGAATTTCTAGGAAAGAGATATACAGGAGGCTATTTCCTGGGAGGAAATTTACACCACCATTTCAGCCTGCTGTAAGGCGGAGATGGCAGACAGCTAATTAGGGTCCTCTCTATAATACTGACTGATGATGGGGGTGGGGTTTCTTACTTGGCTGAGTGCCTTGCCGGTCATTTCTGCACCCGCTGGGCCTGGAGATTGCTGATGTGCTTCAGGCATAAGCAAATCACATCAAAGGCTCAGCTCACTGGCATACCTGATGGTCAAGGGCAGAGACCTGCTCTGACCAAGGAATACCCCAATGAGACTGGCCTGGAGGGTCCAAGCCAGTTCGGCAATGTCTTACGGAGTCCTAGGATGGTCCTGGTTATTCAGTTTTGGAGAGCATGGTTTGGCCTATAGGACACAGACTCTCTTCTACAGCCTTCCTTAGGGACCAGCTGTGTGTCAATCTGCATAAGACTTGGGGGAACTAAAATGGACTGATCATCCCAGTCTACGGAGTATCAAAGCCCTTAGTTTACAGTGTCCTGAGGAAACACTCACCCAGGTTTCTTGGGCTGGACTTGGAACAGATGAAGACTGCAGAGACAGGGAGTGGGGGGTTTTCTTCTATCAAGCCCAAGTATGAACGACACACTGAAGTGTCTCTTCGTTCACTGCGTGCTCACGAGCCACGCAGGAGCAATCACATCACCCACGGGTGGTGATTTTCTTCCCTCTCTTCTCTCAGTAATGGCACTGAGAACAGGATGTTCTGAACATTATAAGGCAGAACACATGAAAATTCCTAGAGAGATCTGTTCTATCCACTCCTCTCCTCCATTCGGCATGCTGTGTTCCCATTGTGATTCTGCTGCTGGACGGCAAAGTCTGTTTTGAGAGCTTCAAGGTAAGAGGGTCTGAAGTTGTGGCCAGATGCCCAGGAGTGATTAAGTAATTAGAACATTCAGACACTGCTAACTGCCTACAACTCAGCAGCAACAGCCCATCTCCTGGGCCACTCAGCTCCCTAACAAACGAGACCTTTGAAGAGACACCAGGGTTCTCTTTTCTTTTTTCTTTTCTTTTTGAGACAGAGACTCCTTCTTTTGCCCAGGCCAGAGTGTGATGGCATAATTTTGGCTCACTGCAACCTTCGCCTCATGGGTTCCAGTGGCTCTCCTGCCTCAGCCTCCTGAGTAGCTGGGACTACAGGCGTGTACCACCACGCCCAGCTAATTTTTGCATTTTTAGTAGAGATGGCATTTCACCATATTGGTCAGGCTGATCTTGAACTCCTGACCTCAGGCAATCTGCCTGCCTTGGCCTCCCAAAGTGCTGGGATTACAGGCGTGAGCCACCACGCCTGGCTGGCTCTCATTTTTTATAATGCACCAGACCCTAACAAGAGTCCTCCTCCCAAACAACTATCGGGGGATTAGTGAAAAAAAAAAAAAAAAAGAGCCTATCTGACAGTAGCAGAAAAAGTGAATCAGGCAATGCTGAAACCAGGGCAGACTGACAGACCCTGAGCAAGAAGGGAGAAAACTCAACCTTAATATGCGTTTCTCTCCTATTGCCTTGCCCTAACAACCTTCCGCTAACCTCCTCAGTGTATGCTCCCTCGTGAGTTATTCTCTGGATGAGGGAGGATGATGGAAAAGAGGCAGTAAGGATAACTGAAGGGTTACAATAATGAAACCTCGACTTCCTAAATGACAGAGCCCAGACAGTACCATTCACACACAGTGGGCACACATTTTGCATACACAGTATGTAAATATAAACATGAACTACTGTAGAAACCAGGATATCATGTTTTTTGGTGGATACCACATTTTTCTCTTCCTCCTGTAACTCCAAGGAGAGAGAGATAAAAGGGAAAAACCGTGTTCCTGTGTCATCCATAAGATTTGACCTGGAGTCAAGTTCACATTCACCTTAGAGCCAATAAGACACTTGGCTGCAGAGAGAACAACGTCATTCACTAAGCGGCAGT
This sequence comes from Piliocolobus tephrosceles, assembly GCF_002776525.5. Taxonomy (NCBI): domain Eukaryota; kingdom Metazoa; phylum Chordata; class Mammalia; order Primates; family Cercopithecidae; genus Piliocolobus; species Piliocolobus tephrosceles. The sequence continues at coordinate 14,390,534 of NC_045437.1, forward strand.
GATTTGTTTCACTCTGCCTTGTGCCTTACTACGCCCCGAGTGTGGTGTAACATAAAGCCTTTAAAATATAGATATCCCCAAGGTTGCAAGTCTTGGGACAGTTCTGATGTCTTATGTACCTCTCCTATAGACCTATCTTCCTCTGCACAATAAGTGAATAGGCATGCTTATTTTCTAAAAGCACAATTGTTTCACTTGCCAAGCTTCTCTGACCTTACTTTTGGCCTAACGTGTTTCTAACGAAATATAGTATATTTCAGTGCTTTTGCCAAATTTCTTGGCTACTGGCTCAAAAGAAGCAAACTTTCACTTAGAAGAGGTCCTTCACTTCAAGAAAGACATGAATGCTCTAAACTGCAACCTTCCGAGGCTTCAGCCTTGCTCTCACTTTGCTAAGCGCTCATGGTGGCTATATTCAGGTTTTTATTAGGGTGTTTTAGCTCCAAGTTAGAGATCTGGAGAAACAACAGAGGTCAGGGAGAACCGTCTATTTTCTCGGTTTGTAACTGCAACAGGAAGGTGGTCACAGGTGGTTATTTAACGGTGAACCCCTTTCACTGTCTGTGACTGCTCTGCAGTAGTACAAGTGGAGCTGCAGGTTTGGGATTTGTTTGGCAGCACACTCCTCAGACTTGAGGGATTTTTCATGTTTGTTTTGAGTTTGAGAGTTATTTCTGCCTTTCCTGTTTCTCCCCACCCCTCTTTTCTTTGTGCATAACAAGCTCATTGTCTTGGTCTCAGAGAACTCCCAAGTTTCTAGGAGCATCTTTCAGGGAGGATTGGAGCCATAGGGTTGGTATCAACTTTCTATTTAAAAATGTTGCCCTCAGGGGAGAAATTACTTACCAAGCTATCATATTATCAACTTCTTCCTCCTCTTTTGTTCCTGTTTACCTCAGCGTGTAAGAAAAAAAAAAAAAAAAAGTCCTTTTTCTACAACTGAACTTTCAAAGAGGACTTTCATGAGGTATCCGACCCTTCCACATCCAGATTAATGCTGTTGACAGAAGCTCGCTTTCCAGTAACGCCTCTATTTTGTTATTCTGGCAAAAACCAAAAATGGGTATTGTTTTACTTCTTTATTTAACGAGTATACTTGGTAAGAGTCTGGCCTGGATGAATAATGAGTCCAGAACGGTCTTTCTCCCATCTGTCCTGTGCCTGAAACCACTATGCTGAGATTTGAATTCATCATTGTTGGCAGAAGAAACCCTGCTAGTTTCGTATTTTTCTTTTCTTTTTTTACCCTTCTGGTTTTATTAAGAAAAAAAGACAGTTATATAAAATAAACAAAATGGTGTGTTTAGAAGTACATGTCCCAGAGGAGCTATCTTGGGATCTTCTTATAAGATTTTTGTGACCTTACCATAGAGTGTAATTCTCTGACAGTGACTTCTGAACCCCCTATACGAGGGCTTGGGTTGACAGTGACTTGAGAGGAAGTTGTTCTGGGACCAGCCCTTGCAGAAGAAACATAAGAGAGTGCTGGTGTTTCTCTTGGGTTTCAATCCACCCAGGGTGCTAGGCAGTGCCTAATTTGACTCTCTCCACCTTGGGCTCTGTGGGGTGCCTTTAATGTCCTACAACCCTGGTCAATTACCACAGGTGCTGGGCAACCAAAGACATGTCTAATTAGCTATGAACCAAAGGTAACAGATTACTACATCAGGACTGCAAACTGGTCAGAGAAAATCCCTACGCACGCTTTTTTTTTTTTTTTTTTTTTAACCAACTAAGAGATTCTAGTCAGCTTTTTCTTTTCTTTTTTTGGTGATGGAGTTTCACTCTTGTTGCCCACGCTGGAGTGATATGGTGTGATCTCAGGTCTCACCGCCACCTCCACCTCCCAGGTTCAAGCAATTCTCCTGCCGTAGATTCCCAAATAGCTGGGATTACAGGCACCTGCCACCATGCCCAGCTAATTTTTTGTATTTTTAGCAGAGACAGGGTTTCACCATGTTGGCCAGGCTGGTCTCGAACTCCTGGCCTCAAGTGATCCACCTGCCTCGGCCTCCCAAAGTGCTGGGATTACAAGCGTGAGCCACCACGCCCAGTCGTAAAACTTACTTTGATGCAGCCAAATCCTAATCTCTGAGCATCTTTTGCTAAATAAGCTTAAGGCAGTGTGTCAAACTGCCAGGAGGAGGTCATAATCTTAAAAGATTAAAGACTGTTACTTAAGTGTCTACTATTTCCATGATACAAGGATTCCCGCTGCTTTCCTTTAATTTTCCGTACAGGCAATGCCGTGCTATTCCTCATTATAGAGCAGTGGGAAAACAGCCATATTTACAATGACATTTACATATATCCAGCTTAACAGCTAGTAGTAGAGTTTGGACTAGGATAAGAAGTGGACAACAAGACTTGTTTAATAATTAATTTCATGTGGTTTTTAGTCCCTCAGCTTTTCAAAGGATGTCTTTTTGAATTATTTCATATATAAGCAATGGAATGGTTCAAGAGCAAGTGACAAAGTCCCAGAGAAGCAACTGAGTATTGTCTCTTGGGCTGTTTCTACTGGAGACCTGTTGTACATCACCCAATACAATTAACTTAGGAGACAGCACACACATTTGACACCCAGGGAAGAGCATGGTTAAGAAAGAAACCTCAAGGGCCAGGGGTGGTGGCTCACCCCCGTAATCCCAATATTTTGGGAGGCTGAGGCAGACGGATTATTGAGATCAGGAGTTCGAGCCCAGCCTGGCCAACATGGTAAAACTGTGTCTCTACTAAAAATGCAAAAAAAACAAAAAAACAAAAAAAACCTAGCCAGGCATGGTGATATGCACCTGTAGTCTCAGCTACCCGGGAGGCTGAGGCAGGAGAACTGCTTGAACTCAGGAGACGGAGGTTGCAGTGAGCCAAGATCGTGCCACAGCAGTCCAGCCTGGGAAACAGTGTGAGACTGTCTCAAAAAAAAAAAAAAAAAAAAAAAGAATGAACCTCGAGCTTTTGATTTGATTTTCAAATGACCATCTTACAGGTTGCCTTATGGGATGAAGGGTGCTGCATCAAAGGCGAAAAGCATTGCTCTTAGGCCAGGAAGGTAGCCAGTAAACTACTAAAGACACAGTGGCTGGTTAACAAGAGCAAAATTTTTCATTTATTATTTTCATCTATATTGGAGAAAAGAAAGAGAAAAAAGCTGGCACCTCAAAGTGAATGCTTATGTAGCCAGTAAAAACACAGAGATCACTAAGAGGAAAAAAGGCGCTGTTACTGGTTTGGAAATAAAGTCTCCTTTGCTGCGGAGGCTGAGGATGTGGCTCTGAAAAACAGTTGTGCTAGTGCATCCTGACTGTATTGAGTCCCGACTGTGGGAGAAAGGTTCCACTCGGAAATCCCCGGAACCTGCATGTTGCAGCAGACAAGGAGCAAGGTCCCAGGGCTGCTCAGCGGACAAAGTGTAGCCGCTGAGAAGGAGGGCACATCCAGGCCTCCATCGGGACTCCTGTGAGCCTGGTCTGGGCAGGCCTGGTCCTTCTAGCTGTCCTTTGGATTAGTCAAAACTGCACAGGGCCACATCAGCTGGGTGACAATCTACTGCTCAGGCTGCCAAAGCACAAAGCATATGGATTGGCACGGTAAAGAGCTATTTATTTTGTGCCTATAGATATGGACCCAGTCTCTCTGACAATCTTAGGATAAAGAGATTTTCTCCTACCCAATATGGGAAGACCATATGCTTTCAAATAACCATGGCTTCTTACGAGACACTAGGAAAATGACAGGAAAAAATTAGAATTTTAAATTTGTTTTCAAAGTTTTACACTCTGGGTCAGGTGCAGTGGCTCACGCCTGTAATCCCAGCACTTTGGGAAGCTGAGACGGGTGGATAACTTGAGGTCAGGGGTTTGAGACCAGCCTGGCCAATGTGGTGAAACCCCAGCTCTACTGAAAGTAAAAATTAGCCGGGTGTGGTGGCTTCCACCTGTAATTCCAGCTTCTCAGGAGGCTGGGGCAGGAGAATCGCTTGAACCCAGGAAGCAGAGGTCGCAGTGAGCTGAGACTGTGCCACTACACTCCAGCCTGGGTGATGGAGCGAGATTCTGTTGAGAGACAGGACTAGCTGGATTTCCTAGGCCGACTAAGAATTCCTAAGCCTGGCTGAGGAAGGTGACTGCACCCACCTTTAAACACGGGGCTTGTAACTCAGCTCATACCCGACCAATCAGGTAGTAAAGAGAGCTCACTGAAATACCAATTAGGCTAAAAGCAGGAGGTAAAGAAATAGTCAATCATCTATCGCCTGAGAGCACAGGGGGAGGGACAATGATAGGGATATAAACCCAGGGGTTGGAGCCGGCAGTGGCAACCCCCTTTGGGTCCCCTCCCGTTGTATGGGAGCTCTGTTTTCACTCTATTAAATAATCTTGCAACTGCACACTCTTCTGCTCCGTGTTTGTTCCAGCTCGAGCTGAGCTTTTGCTGGCCATCCACCGCTGCTGATCACTGCCCTTGCAGACCGGCTGCTGACTTCCACCCCTCCACATCCGGCGGGGAGTCTGCTGCACTTCTGATCCAGCGAGGTGCCTGCTGCTGCTTCCGATCGGGCAAGAGGCTCGCCATTGTTCTGCGCAGCTAAGTGCCCAGTTTGTCCTAATTCAGCTGAACACTAGTGGCCGGGTTCCACGGTTCTCTTCCGTGACCCACGGCTTCTAATAGAGCTAATAGAGCTATAACACTCATCCACCGCAGGGCCCAAGGTTCGATTCCTTGGAATCCATGAGGCCAAGAACCCCAGGTCAGAGAACAAACGGCTTGCCACCATCTTGGGAGCTCTAAGAACAAAGATCCGCCGGGTAACAGCATGTTTTTAAAACAACATTGTTTTATAAACTAAAACGCTGTCCCCCTTCTCCCTCCTGCTTTTAGCCTCATTGGTATTTCAGTGAGCTCTCTTTACTACCTGATCGGTCGGGTGTGAGCTGAGTTACAAGCCCCGTGTTTAAGGGTGGGTGCGGTCACCTTCCCCAGCTAGGCTTAGGAATTCTTAGTCGGCCTAGGAAATCCCGCTAGTCCCGTCTCTCAGTGCCACGCTTACTTCCATCCTTTCCCCTTTGGACTTCGCCTCAACCTCAGTCGCTAAGGAGCTAGTACATACTTGAGATCAGATTTCTTCTTTGTCAGATTTGTATGGCAGGTAAGTCCCAAAAGTCTTTTCTCCTCCATCTTCTCATTTACTTGGGAGAGGGAAAGCAGCCTATTTTTTGACCACATTCTTACTGTTTGGGTAATGGGAAGTAATGTAACGAAGTCGGGATCCCTTAAAGCAAAGGGGTTTTCTCCTCATAATGTTAGCTGTGTACACGTATTCCATAAACTGTGGTTGTTCACATTATTTGCAGAGAAAATTATTACGGGTTATTAAACTATTTATTAGATAGATGCAGGGAGGGTGGGAAGGTGAGCTGGACAGACAGTGCTGTTTGCTAGCTCTTAGATCATTATCACTTCCACGTTATTCTCTGTTCGGGTCTCATTGCCATGATATACAATATGACACATTAAAAGGCTTTTGGTTTAGCCACAGCCCACCCTGATGATCACAAGTGCAAAGTCAGCCCAGAATGCTCTTTACTAGCCATAAAATCATAAAGTCTTCTCGTGAAATGTTGCTCTTCACATCTGGGTCTATTGAGCTCATTCTAATCAAGCTGTGCCAGACGATCCCTCTGCCCTGGATGAGAATACACACTTGTTACACTGTCATCCAGGCAGACGCTGCTTGTCATGGTCACTGGAACCTGCATCCTCAAAAGAAGGTGGTCTTCTGTGTGGACCTTCAGGGCTGGGGGCGTGAACTAGGGTGGTCAGGAGCCTTCCTCCGCACCCTTTCCTGCCTGACATCTCACCTCCCTAGGATGTAACCTCCAGGTTAAACCTGCTAACAGGCACCGCTTCAGTACTCAAATCACCCTGACTTCGTTCCTTCAGGCAAAATCACCTCACACGAAAGGTATGTTTTTGCGTATTTCCTTTCACCACAAAAGGATTGCTCAACAAACCCAAGAATAATTGTCTTTCAAAGTAGCTGGTCTCACTGGCTTGACAGGAACCCGAACATCAAGTCCAAGCCAGGGCTAACCCTGACCCGCAACACTCCCACCTGCTTCCAGATGCAGCCTGAGAGGAGCTGCCCTGCTGCCTGGGTGGGGAAGGTGGGCCACGGCTGCACATTCATGCATCGTGGGCTTCCCTGCTGCTGGCCCTGAGCTAAACGTGTGTACCAAGGTATTGTGTCTAGGAAGTCATCTAATAAACTCGGCTTGTTATACTTCCATTTAGAGGGAGAAATGCACTCTGGCCGACAGGAGATGGGGACATCTGTACTAACCTTAAGCAAACTGCATTCGAAAGCTTGTATTTTCAGGCATTCAGCCGCTGATTTCCTGCAAGCCCTCTGAAGTCCCTACTGTGTGCTGAGTATGGAAGCCAGAAGCCAGGACAGTATGCTGGAATCACAACTCAGCCCCCCTCCGGGGTTCATGGTAAGATGGGGACAGAGTGTGGCACTGCCAACAGTTCTACTATGGCACCTCCTGGAAGGGCGGGGTGAATGCTGTGATGCCCCCTCTCCCTCTCCTGGAGCTGCCTGCCGTGCAGAGGAAAGGAACCCTTTACAAAGGTAAGCTGAGCAACTGAATCTGAAACGAACGAGTGCTCGGAAGCAGGAAAAATCTTTGAAACAGACCTGATTTATGAAAAGGTGCTGAAAAGCAGAGAATCTGCGACGTCTGCCAGAAGGCACAACTGATTAAAGCCCAGAGAGCCCTCATTGAGTTTTTTTTTCTCCTGATGATTAGATTAGAAGAAAGTCATGCTCTGCAGTAGAGATAAGGAACTGTGAGGTGCTCCCACTAGCTTAGGAGAGGGCAGTGGGGGCAGGCAGAGGTGTGGTGATGTTATGAAGGTGTAAGGAGGAAAACAGCAGTGTATATAAGAAGAGAATTCCAGGTGGACTGCGGAACCTGCCCATGATATGGAATCCTGCTAAGGCTGTGCTATAACCCACACGATGTTGCCAGGAAGCCTCGCTCTCTGTCCCAACAGTGCATGATTCTCAAAGGGGACAAACAGGAGGCTTAAGACACCAACACTCAGAGAAAAGGAAGGTTGGCTGCCGGCTGGGGCCTTTGATCCCAGGCTATCTGTGGCTCTGCCTCTCACTGCCTCTGCGTGCAGTTCTCTGTCACACCGAGACTGGACTCTGCCTTCCTCTGTGCTCCAAGAGAAGCTCTGCACAAAGTGCCATTCCGGGCTCAGAAGGAAGACAGGTTCATCTCAGAGGAGGGAAAGAAACGTGGCCAGTGGGATCTCACACCCCCTGGGGACAGCCCCACTCTTCTTATGGGTGGGGTCATCCCAGTGCCTCTGGATTGCGGAACTATTGCGTTTAATGAAAATATATTTTACAAACTGTGAAGTGTTCTACAAATGTGAATTGTGCACCAGGGAAGGGAAAGGCAATGTTCATTTTGTTGCATCCTGAAATAAGACTGTCCATTTCTGCTGAACTAAAAAGAAGAAAAAACTAGATTAAGCACTTACTTTCCACTTCCCTCAATCTAAAGCATTTGCCTTACATTGGAGGTGACTTGAACAATTCTCAGAAACAAAAATAAAAAAAGGAATGTAAGTAAGCATTGGATGTAACATACAAAATTGATATGGTCCAATCATGGAAAAGTATTTTCACTTCCCCAAATTCCCATTTAAATGCTGAGCTTCCTAGCAGCTTATGGGTCTCTCAGTAATGTAAATGTAAACACTGCTTTTGACATCATTTTGTATTTCAATTGAATGAAGGTATGCCTAAATCAATGGATACAGTTAGGTGTTTTAAAATTTTATCCTCACTAGAAAACATAGCAATAACACGCTTAAAAATAGAATTTGGGGCTGGGTGCAGTGGAGTACACCTGTAATTCCAGCACTTTCGGAGGCTAAGGTGGGAGGACTGCATGAGTCCAGGAGTTTGAAACCAGCTTGGACAACACAGCAGGATCCCGTCTCTACAAAAAATTTAAAAATTAGCCATGAGTGGTGACACATGCCTGTAGTCCCAGCTAGCTGTGAGGCCAAGTCAGGAGGATCACTTGAGCCCAGGAGTTCAGGGCTGCAGTGAGCAGTGATTGTGCCACTGACTGCACTCCAGCCTGGGTGACAGAGTGAGACTTTGTCTCTCAAAAAAAAAAAAAAAAAAAAGAAAGAAAAAGAAACGGAATGTCCCTTAAGGACTAATTAAGGAAAAGGAAACATGATATGGAACAGGCAAGGCCCCTGGAAATTAGCCTGGCGCATAGCATATGATTAGGTCACAACAAATTACAGGACAGAGAACAGAAATTTTAAAGTCCAAGCAGCTACTGATAGTGACATTCAGAACAAGCCTTTCTCTAACCATACCGAAATGAGTTATTTTCGATGCAAAAACATTAATTTTTTTAAATTTAACTTTTAAGTTCAGGGGTACATGTGCAGGTTTGTTAACAAAGGTAAGCTTGTGTCATGGGGGTTTGTGGTACAGATTATTTTGTTACCTGGAGTGTAAATTAGTTCAAAAACATTTTAAACTGCCTTACATGTGTCCCTAGTGGCAGACAACTGGCCACTACTATACTTTAGATTATATCAAGTTACAGGCAACAACTTTATATTGCCTGTCCCCCAAAAACGTCTTTCACGTGCAATTGGAAGAATGCACAGTATCTTCCTTTTACCTTACTCACCATCCCAGCCCACTCAAGCTGTCCTGGGTTCATGATGCCAGGAGAGCACAGGTGTCCTGTGGGATCCTGCAGAAGAGCTAGCCTCACCCAGGAGAATTCATTCCCATCACACCCATTAATTCCACCCAAGCAGATCTGTTTCACACCCACCCTCCTGTCTGCTAAATCGTGTCAAGGTACCCCCGGGAGTGTGCAACACTCATCTCTCATCCGTCAGTTTTCAGATAATCATAACCATGCTTATGAGCCACGTGCATCCCTAGTTTAAAACTAAGCCCTTGGCACCAACCTTCCCACAAACTACCACCATACAATGCAATTAAATCAACAGTTCTTAAGGTACAATTAATCAAGACAAATAATAAATTTCAACCATACTGCTTTTCCCAATTACTACTATTTTAACAGCATGGTTGTCCACTCCTCATTGCAAATATAGAATACCTAAATAACATTAGGAGTTATATAACGTAGGTGGTTAGGTGTGGTGGCTCACGCCTGTAATCCCAACATTTTCAGAGGCCAAGGCAGGAGAATCACTTGAGCCCTGGGGTTTGAGACCAACCTGGGTAACATAGTGAGACCTTCTCTCCACAAAAAAATTAAAAAATTAGCTGGGTGTGGCAGCACGCACCTATGGTCACAGCTACTCAAGTGGCTGAGGTGAGAGGATCGCTTGAGCCTAGGGGGTCATTGAGGTCACAGTGAGCTGAGATTGTGCCACTGCACTGCAGCCTGAGCGACAGAACAAGACCCTGTCTCAATAAAATAAAATAATTTAGGTGGAGGGGCCTGGAAACCTAAACATGATTTATATATTATTTCTGTAGAAAGATGTGTTTGTTTGTTTGTTTGTTTGTTTGTTTGTTTCAGACAGAGTTTTGCTCTTTTTGCCCAGGCTGGAGTGCAGTGGCACGATAGAAAGGTGTATTTTAAGTGAATTTTATGAATCAAAACCAGATGGTAAGCTATAGACAATACTAAAAACAAACAAACATGCAAACAAACATAAAGCCATACAAGGAAGCCCTCTAAGGTGAGTCTACTCCCTACTGTTTACATGGTAAACATTTACTATACACAAAGATACAGCAAACCCGGGAGCCTCATCAAATTCAATTCCAGATGGTTCTCTCCGCTGTCACCAGGCACCTGGTCCATCTGTAATGTTATCCTTAGCAGAGCACAATGATGATGCAGAGAAATTTGTATCCTCCAAAACCCTAATGTATTCCAGTGCCAAATATTCATAAATAGTTTTGAATTTTTGACATCACTATTTCTATTTCTATTTATCACTGTATTTCTATTTCATTAAGGCAAATGGCAGAGAACTAACTATTATAATAGAACATTTTTATATTTTAAAGGGATAAATGAATATTCATAGCATTTGCAGGTAGGAAAAATGAACTCTAGTGCGGCTCCCACTGACAGAGAATGTCCTGAAGACAGAGATCCAACGCCAAGTATTCCTTGCTGTTCCCACTGTTTATTCATAACTTGTATTCTCTCAGGCAAGCAAGTTAAAACATTTCACTAAACCTAACAAATTAACACGACTGAAACAGAACTCATTCTCTTTGCCACAACCCAGTTCTTTTAAAGCTTGGTGGCAGCCGGGCATGGTGGCTCACACCTGTAATCCCAGCACTTTGGGAGGTTGAGGCAGAAGGATCTCTTGGGCCTAAGAGTTTGAGACCACCCTGGACAACATACCAGTACCCAGTCTCTACCAAAAAAAAAAAAAAAAAAAACACTTTAAAAATTAGCCAGGCATGGTGGCATGCACCTGTGGTCCCAGCTACTCTGGAGGCTGAGGTGGACCACTTGAGCCCCGGAGTGTGCCGAGATCATGCCACTGCACTCCAGCCTGGGTGACAGAGTGAGACCCTGTTTCTAAAATAAACAAATAAAATAAAACTTGGTGGCATCATCAACTGCTCCAGCCTCTCCCACCTCATCTGATCAGAGCCAAGTACATTTGATTGTAGGTTATTTTCTCTTCCAGCCCTCTGAACCAGGCCACCAGTGTCTCTCTGGTAGTTGCCATAGTAGCCTCTTAATTGGTCTCCATGCCTTTGGTCTCACCTCCCTCTAATTCAGTAGCTATATTGAAACCAAATTATCTTTCAAATATGTAAATCCGAGCACAGCACACCCTACTAAGAAAGCTCTCCACTTTGAGGAGGACCAAGTCCACGTTCCCTACCCTGAATGACCGGGCCCTTCCCAGTCAGGGTTCGCTTACCCAGCCATCCTCTCCTCCTGCCATTCCCCTGGTCTTGTTCCCTGTTCCAGCCATACTAAGCACCTTTCATTCCTCCCCTGGATCTGTCTCGCTTTCCAGAATGAGGGCGCAGTATTCTCTTTCGGCCTCAGCTGGAACAAAAAGCCTCCCTGATTCTGAGGATGGGCTAAGGATTCCTCCCACAGGATCCCAGAGCAAAGCCCCTGGTCTCCTCCCAGCCTTGATCCTGTTTCTTGCTAAGTGCCTCCTAGTCTATTTGCCCTCCTATTAATACACAGACTCATTTGAAGGCAAGGACTGCATTCGTCCTTTTGCTGACTCCATTCAGTGACTAGCACATCAGAAATGTTCAAGAAACAATTGTTGAATGAACAAATTCATGAATATACTCTTGCCTTCTGTGTTTCATATTCCCCATTATTTAATAATGAAAATACTCCAAAACAGTATACTAAGCACTGTGGGAAGTGAGTTGCAACTTTTATCTCATTAAGCAACCATCGTACACTGTGTCAAAACACCATGGTGTGCTATTATCATAATTGTCAACAAAATTGAGAAAGACTTGGTCCCTCTTGAATGACTTGATTACTGAAGGAGTCCATGGTACACGGTAGCTGCCCTCCCCCTAAGCCCGTGTCAAATAGCAGCCTATAATTAAATGAAGATGAAATTTAGTCTATCATTTCAAAAACCATATGTTATTTAAATCTTAGTAACTCAGTTTTTAAAAGGCACACTACTGAGAAAATCCAGCTTTAAAGGCCTTTTCCCCAAAGTGGAAAAAAAAAAAAAAAAAAAGGCGGCATGCTGACACACATGCTGTAATATCTGAGTGTCCCAATCATCTGTCGTTTGCTTGCTTCTGCTTGCCCCTAACCAGTTGGCTCTGGCTTAAAGATATCCCCTTAAGGCAATTCATTGAATGAATACAAAGCAAGAAAAGTCAGTTAGTCAAGAAAGCATAAAAACAGGCAGGGTGTGGTGGCTCAAGCCCCCAGCACTTTGGGAAGCCAAAGGGGGCAGGCGCATCGCTTGAGTCCAGGAGTTTGAGACCAGCCTGGGTAACATGGCAAAGCCCCATCTCTACAAAAAATAGAAGAGGCGGAGGCTGCAGTGAGCCATGATCACATCACTGTACTCTAGCCTGGGAGACAGAGCCTGACCCTGTCTCCAAAAAAAGAGAAAAAAGAAAGAAAGAAAACATAAAAATAAAACAGGTATAGCAGCTGTACACCAAACTCAAAGTCTCTGCAATGCTATCATACATACATGCACCATTTCATACTTTTCAAAGCACTTTCACACCCAGTCTGTTTGGCCCAGATCTCCAGAAGAAGGTGTATCAATCCTTTATCCCCATTTACAGTTGAAAACATTGAAACCTACAGAGGTCAAGTTCTCTGTTAAAGGTCACAGAGCCAGCGGGTGCAGAGGTCCTGACTCTCAGGTGCCCGTGATTTTTCTATCCACCATGCAGTGATCAGCTTGCACCACTGATACTGGGAGAGCACAGGACAGGCCCTGGGAACTCAGTTCACTTCTGGATGAGGATGAACCATTTCCCCTCTCCTTCCTCTTTTGCTCCTTTTCTCCGATATAGACTTGAAATAGCAAGACCAGGTGAAATGGATAAAAACATGGCCAGCCTGGTAGAAAAGGAAAAAGAACGTTTTTCTCTTTGATTTTCCCTAAATATCACCAGCTCTGCTTTTCTCTCACAGGCTGTCAACACCAAAATTCACCTATGAGACTCTAAGCATGAGCCACGAGTCAGACAAGCCTGGCTCCACATGCCAGAAGCTATTCATCTATTCATCTTCGAAATGGGGAAGGTGATTCTCCACAGTGCATGCCCCATACTGAGGGTCTGGCATGTAGGAAGGTCTGCACGTTTTTTTTTTTCCTTTCCCACCCACATGTTCACAGGGAAGCAAAACTTCTTGAGCACCGGTGAACTCACTTAAAGAAAGCGCTGTTCTCTCTCTGGAACCATGCAGGAACTGAGATCTTCCCAAATATACAGGGGAGTAAAACCAATACAGTCCCTGCCCACCCCATGCGTATGCCTAACCACACTTGCAGTACATGTTTGGTCCAAAAGGTACCAGGCATCTAAACATCCTCCCTTTAACTAGAAACAAAGCAGTTCCTTGCAGGAAGTGAGATCTTCCCAGATATACAGGGAAGTAAAACCAATACAGTCCCTGCCCTCCCCGCAAGTATGCCTAGCCACAGATGCAGCATATATTTGGTCCAAAAGGTATTTATTTTAAAAAATGAAAGTCCAGAGGCAGTTTAAAAGTATTACATTAAGAAGAACTACTGGATGCAGTGGCTCATGCCTGAAATCCCAGCACTCTGGGAGGCCAAGGCAGGCAGATCACTTGAGGTCAGGAGTTCAAGATCAACCTGGCCAACATGGTAAAACCCCCATCTCTACTAAAAAAAATATAAAAATTAGCCAGGCATGGTGGTGGGTGCCTGTGATCCCAGCTACTTGGGAGGCTGGGGCAGGAGAATCGCTTGAACCTGGGAGGTGGAGGTTGCGGTGAGCCGAGCCCGCGCCACTGCACTCCAGCCTGACTGACAGAGACTCCATCTCAAAAAAAAAGAAAAAGTAAAAGAAAAACTTAGTAGATCTCTCAGCATTAAACAATACCTTTAACAAAATTATGTGAAGGAGTTCAACATGGTGTGGCTGGAGAGAACTAAAATGCAGATTCTTAAGTCACAGGGCAATAAAATAGCTTCAAGGGAGGAACACCCACGGCGTGCCAGGATCAGGGACACAGGCTCATCCAGACCCAGCATCTCTAAGGAAAGCTGGAACAATGTCTACACAGGGGTGTGGGGCCGCTCTGCAGAAGCCTGGCAAACGGGGGCATTGTGACCAGTAAGATTAATCCAAAGAAATAATCAGATGTGTACAAAGATTTCTGTAGAAAAAAATGTTTCATGGCATTATTTATAATAGGAATAAAACAAATAGTTTGAAAATTAACTACAGTTAATTGGTTAAATAAATGATGGAATATCCATGTGATGGAAGCTAGGAGCATTAATCATCACATTTTATTTTACCTTTTTCTAATTTTAATTTTTATTTCAATAATTTTTGGAGTACAGGTGGTTTTTGTTTACATGGGAGCGTGTAGTCTTTATCCCTCAGCTGCTTCCCACCCTTCCCCGGAGTCCCCAAAGTCCTTTGTATCATTCTTATGTCTTTATAACCTTACAGCATAGCTCCCGGCTCATCAAATTTTAGATGAATATTTAAAATCAAGAAAAACTGCCTCTGATAAAAAGTAGGGAAAGGTTACAATATTGTTTTAAAATACATGCATAGTGCCAGACATGGTGGCTCACGCCTGTAATCCTAACACTTTGGGAGGCCGGGGGGGTGAATCACAAGGTCAGAAGTTTGAGACAAGCCTGGCCAGAACAGTAAAACCCTGTCTCTATTAAAAATAAAAAAATTGGCCTGGCATGGTGGTTAGTGCCTGTAGTCCCAGTTACTCAGGAGGCTGAGGCAGGAAAATCGCTTAAACCTGGGAGGTAGAGGTTGCAGTGAGCTGAGATCGCACCACTGCACTCCAGCCTGGGCAACAGAGTGAAACTCCACCTCAAAAAACAAACAAACAAAAAAAATAAAATACATTCGTAGAAAAGAGGTAAGAAGATTATGCACTAAAATAAGATACAGATTTCTAGGTGGTGGGCTTGCATAAGATTCTTATTTTCTTTTTGATACTTTTGTTTTCCTTCTTTTTAAAATGAAAATGAATTGGATCTATAAATACAACACAATCGATACATTTAGTCTTTTTTTTTTAAAGGGAGTTCCTCTTCAAATACCACAGGCTTTTGTAGTAGCTTATGGTGTTAATTGGAAGTTTTTAATTTTGATAAAATATACATAAAATTTATCATTTTAATCATTTTTAAGTGTACGATTCAGTGGCATTAAGTATGTGCACATCAATGCCATCCATCTCTAGAGCTTTTTCATCACCTCAAATTGAAACTCTATGTCCATTAAACAACCGCTCCCTATTCTCCTCTCCCCTGGCCTCTGGTAACTACTATTCTACCTTCTATCTCTACAAACGTTACTATTCTGCATACCTCACATAAATGCCATCAATCTTGCAACAGTTGTCTTTTTGTGTCTGGCTTATTTTATTCAGCATAATGTCTTCAGGCTTTGCCTATGTTGTAGCATACATCATAATTTAATTCCTTTTTAAGGCTGTGTAATAGTCCATTGTATGTATATGCCCCATTTTGTTGTAGACGTTAGTTTTTTAACGCAGGCTTTTCAAACCATGTCTGAACATCAAAATGATCAACAGTATACATAATTTAAGATGTGTACGGTTGGAAACAATTATTTTACAAACTCTCCACCTGCTGAAAAGCCACTAAAATACTCGCTATTAAGCTATATTTTGCAATAAGAAAGAATAAGGTGCTAGACACTGTAGTAACAATGCACGTGTGTCATTTTCACGAGCAGTTACAAAGGCTGGCACAGGAATCAGAACAGTGGTTGGCTAGGAAGACTGCTAAGGGGCACTGTGGATGTATCTGGGCTGATGGAAATGTCCCATATCCTCATGGTGTGGATTACACACAGGTATGCATCTGCCATTTGACAGAACTCATAGACCCATACACTTAAGATCTGTACATTTCACGTGGAGCCTAAAGGAAAACAGAGTAAATATGAATTTTACAAAAACAAAGGAGATTCTACAGTTCAGCTACTGAGGCTTACTGCCATCCACCACTTTAGGGCCTTCGGCAGGTCTCCACTATACACCTGCAATTAAGCTCAAGCTCCTTGCTATTCGGTGCTGAAACACTGGTTTGTCTAGGAGAGGCTGGGAAACACGTGGTGGACTAACTACCTACAATGCCAGGAAATCTGCCCACGTTTAGGAGACAGCCCAATAGGCGTGAGCCCCAGGTGGTGGAATGTCTCTGCGTGGGGGTAGAAATGAGGTACCACCGGCTGCACGCCAGGCTCCAGGCCAGGTGTCTTCTCAGGTGATGCAAGGCTGCATCCAAAACCATCCCAAAGAGACCAGGTCTCTCTCCAGAAGGTGGTGAGGACATTTGAACACAGATGTCCTCCTCCTCCTGCAGAGGAGGAGGGCGCTGTCTTGACTCCCTTGTCAGGCTGGCTGCGAGTTGTCTTTCCACTCACTGTGGCACTGGACTTGGCTGAAATCAGGAAGAGCTGAAAGTTACTGCCTCCTTATTAAGTGTGGTTATTTGTTACTCTCCTCTGTGCAGTTTGCCTTTATAAAATGTCAAGTTTAAGCCACACATGGTGGGAGGCCTCAGTGTCTTAGCCACGGTGAATTTCCTCTAAACCATTTAAAGCACTCAGAAGTCAGAATTTTTTGTTGTTGTTTTTACTATTTTATATTCTCCACACTACTATTCCCCTCTATTAAAATGCAAGACCCAGTGGCCAGTCGATCTCCGGGTGGTTCACAGGGCAGCATAAGAAAGCATACAAACTTCTTATCACCTTAAAAACAGTTTTGGAAACACAAAGCAGCCCCAGCTAAGTCAAATGGCAAATTAGAAAACGGCAGGCAGAAACTCAAATACTCTTCTCCGCTTAAACGTTATATATATTTTTATTTTATTATTAATTTATGTTGAGATGGAGTCTCACTGTGACGCCCAGGCTGGAATGCAGCGGCGCGACCTCGGCTCACTGCAACCTCCACCTCCCGGGCTCAAGCGATTCTCCTGCCTCAGCCTCCCAAGTAGCTGGGACCACAGGTGCCCACCACCACACCTGGCTAATTCTTGTGTTTTTAGTAGAGACAGAGTTTCACCATGTTGGTCAGGCTGGCCTTGAACTCCTGAGCTCAAGTGATCTGCCCACTTTGGCCTCCCAAAGCGCTGGGATTAAAAGCATAAGCCACCATGCCCGGCCTATGTATATTTTTTAAGTGAAGCAAGGGTTCTGAAAAGCTTACTGATATGGACTCACTATAATTTGAATGAAAGGCAGTAACCTGAAGCAACTAGTTCTCACAACATAAATGCTCGCACAGGATGACTGAACCTCCAAGACTCCAGGCACATAATATTCCTCTTTGGTCACGCACAGAATAAAAGTCACCTTTCCTTCTCACATCCTCGGAAGCGGATAACCACAGAGCCGACCTCTGCCCCTCCTGGTTGCTGGTTCATCTGGCTCACTAGGAAAAGCCTAATTAACCTGTCAGCAGACATTCTGCTTTCCAGCCATTTAATCAGGACAACGAAATGTCCTAAGAAGCCTCAACCTCACTTTTGAAGTCATCTTTGAAACTCCCTATCTGGGGACTCTGCTCTATTTTTGGATTTCTCCCCAGCCTGGACCCAGAGGTCCTCACTGGCATATTTCTGACCAGGTGAGATAGCCTGGTGGGTGTGGTGTGTGCAGTGCCTGTCACCTCCTCATGCTCGAGACTACAGAGCCACACATGTACAGCCCCTCCTCTGTCCCCCAGGCTGGGGACAGTGACGTCAGCCCATCTTATTCAGGAGAGTGTAGATTCTTATCTTCTTATATGTAGACTGTCTTTTGATAACATTTTATCTAGCGGAATAAATATTGCCCCCAACCTTTGCCCTGACAAATAACCAAGTTACTTTCCTTCCCTGGATGGACTTTAAGAGCGTTTCTGGGGCTGGGCATGGTGGCTCACACCTGTACTCCCAGCACTTTGGGAGTCCCAGGCAGGTGGATCATTTGAGGTCAGGAGTTTGAGACCAGCCTGGCCAACATGGTGAAACCCATCTCTACTAAAAATATGAAAATCAGCTGGGCATGGTGGCACGCGCCTCTAATCCCAGATACTCAGGAGGCTGAGGCAGGGGAATGGCTCAACATTGCAGGGGAGGCAGACGTTGCAGCGAGCTGAGACCACGTCACTGCACTCCAGCCTGGGCAGCAAGAGCGAAACTCTGTCTCAAACAAACAAACAAACAAAAAGGGCATTTTTGGTATGAAGAAGCAACTACATAGGAGAAACAGTAAATTCTGATGATTAAACCTTCTAGTTGACTAAAATCCCTCCTAAATGTTGTCTTTGCAATTTTAAGCTCATTTGTTCTCAGAGCATCATGACTGATATTTGGTTGTTGGAACAGTAACTGACTGATCCCAAAACCATGGAAAACCAACCAACAAACAAAAACAACACCTGGGCTGATACGGACCTATCTAATGGACCTATCTTGCAATTCTGTCTTCATCTTTGCAGACCAGAGCTCTCCACATTCCCCAGCAGAGCATTTAGAGAGGAAAAGCAGGAGGTGGGAACATCTAGATGAGAACTACGTCCAAACATCTTGCTGTTTCATGACCACAGACTTACTGCTCGCCTGCAATTACTGGGCAACTCATCCTGTGTCATGATAAACTGTGCTGTATAATCAGACATTTTGCTCTGTGCTGCTCCGACTGCAAAAAGGTGCTTCATGTGTGTTTTCTTAACCAGGATCTAAACAATTTGAGGGCAGGGGCTGGGTGAAATATGTCCATGCTTCCTTGCCTTGTTCAAAAATCACTTCACTGCCATTGGCCCTAGAATCTCGCTAGAACAGATGCAAAATGAGAGCAGGAAAACGAGTGTCATAAAGTATAAATGCTTTTCCCAAAGGAAGCCACCAAAGTTACTCCTTCATTTTTCCTGGAATTCTAGTGAATTTTAGCTGCCTGGGCCCAGAGCAAGTCCACAGCAGAACATTAAAAACCAAGAACTCAATAAATATTAGCTATGTTTACGGTGTTTGTGTTATCATTAGTGGTTACACGGGTGTACTGCACAGCAAGAGGAGGAAACTGAGTCCACAGTAACCAGTTACTGAAACCAGTAGCAACTGATTACTACTAACCAGCTGACTGGCAACTGGTTAGTATTAAAAGGATAAAAGCAGGCACATGGCCTATAAAATTTTTTTTTTTTTTTTTTTTTTTTTTTTGAGGCAGAGTCTCACTCTGTCACCCAGGCTGGAGTGCAGTGGCGCGATCTCGGCTCACTGCAAGCTCCGCCTCCCGGGTTCATGCCATTTTCCTGCCTCAGCCTCCCAAGTAGCTGGGACTACAGGCGCCCGCCACCTCGCCCGGCTAGTTTTTTGTATTTTTTAGTAGAGATGGGGTTTCACCGTGTTAGCCAGGATGGTCTCGATCTCCTGACCTCGGGATCCGCCCGCCTCGGCCTCCCAAAGTGCAGGGATTACAGGCGTGAGCCACCGCGCCCGGCCAAAAAATTTTATTAAACCCTACCACACACTTAAGAGTCTCAAGAAGGCCACAACACTGCTGCTGGTCATGCAGGGCTCAGGACTGGCCAAGGTCAGCTCCCACTGGTTGGTGCCAATCCCTTGGTTAAGTATTTTGAATCTCACCTGACTTCCCAGCACAATGGACATTCACAGCCTCCAAAGATGCTACATTATGCTTTGCCATATGATACTCATTTAATAAGGTAGATAAATGTGCAGTATAGGTTAGATTTCCAACAATACTAGTTTTCATACTAAAAAAAGAGGAAAAACCCAGTGACTTCCACTTTGAAGTATTAGCTTCAGTTATCAAGCAAATTCACTCGTGGGTAGCTCAGACCAAGATAAGGCTGTAGAAAACTGGATTTTTCTCTATTGCATCTCTACAGAAACTAATAAGAGTCATAGGTGTTCAAAAAATACCTGATTTTTTCTTTTTTTAATGTAGACACTACCCAAGTCACTCTGGTATGCTATACCAGGAGCTTAACGAGGTTTATTTACTCACACAAGACAATACGGAATGGTTCTCCACGCATGCTCTCTCCTCCTGCCACCTAACATAACCTGCTCCATTGTCCCAAACCAAATATGGAAACCAAATTATTCACCGCTAATATAAAACTGGGCTTGTCTCATCTAAAAAGTGGTTTCCATAAACAGTATCACACTGTACCCTTTAAAAACTGTTTTTAGGCTGGATGTGGTGGCTCATGCCTATAATCCCAGCAGTTTGGGAGGCTGAGATGGGAGGATTGCTTAAACCCAGGAGTTCGAGACCAGCCTGGGCAACATCACAAGACCCCATCTCTACAAAAATAAAAAAATTAGGCAGGCATGGTTGCATATGCCTGGAATCCGAGCTACTTGGAGGCTGAGGCTGAAGGATGGCTTTAGCCCAGAATTCGAGGCTGCAGTAAGCTGGTGTTTGTACCACTGTTCTCTAGCCTGGGCCACAGTGTGAGCCTTGTCTCAAAACAAAATAACTGCTTTTAAAGAATTTGATTACTAGAAAGAGATTTAAATATTGTTTCTGTATGATTGATATGCTTGTAAGTATTTAGATAGAGCAGTATCTAGGCTGGTCATCAAACCACCTCAATAAATAAATGAATGAGTAAATGAGTAAACAAACCAACCTCAGGATTATATCTCTATGGCTCTAAAAACAACCTGCTTACCTAAGTCATCTTAAGAGATGTATTTTAAATGCAGATGGACATCTAAAGAAAACTGGGAAACACAGCAGGGAAGTAAGTACCAGTTGGACTAAGGAGGTCACAGTGTCCTTGACTAAATATGGACTGCAAGAAAGGCATGACCTCATTTTCTATGTATGAATCGGAAACTGAAATAGGCACCAAATTATGCCAGGCATAAAGCCCAAGGTAGTCACAGAAAATACATTATCTACTTATTACATAAATATGTTCATTGAAACTTTATATAGCAAAAACAAACAAACCTTTGTTTAACAATAAGGTAATACACGCAAAAGGAATTACAGCATGCTCTCATAACCACATAACAAGCTGTAATTTAAAATCATACTTAAATACTTGTAAATAATTTAGGGAAAATGCTTCTGTGTTTTGTGAAACATACACACGTACACCATTTTATATATATAATGTGTGTATATATACACATACACACCATTTTTATATGTGTGTATATATATAATGTATACACACACACACACCCCACATACACATATACTTCCTCAATTATGTTATAAAAATAAATTGGCAGCCAGGCACAGTGGCTCACACCTGTGATCCCAGCACTTTGGGAGGCTGAGATGGGAGGATGACATGAGGTTGGGAGTTTGAGACCAGCCTGACCAACACGGAGAAACCCTATCTCTACTAAAAATACAAAATTAGCCAGGCGTGGTGGCGCATGCCTGTAATCCCAGCTACTTGGGAGGCTGAGGCAGAAGAATCACTTGAACCTGGGAGGCGGAGGTTGCGGTGAGCTGAGATCACACCATTGCACTCTAGCCTGGGCAACAAGAACAAAACTCCTTCTCAAAAAAAAATAATAATAAAATAAAATAAAAGAATAAATTGGTAGGAGATACTCAAATTGTTAAAGGAGCTTTAGGAGTGAAATTAGAGGTACTTTTTCCCATATAAAAAATATTTACCAAACTTTAAACAATTAGCTGATATTACTTCTATTTATAATTAGGAAAAAAAATTATTTTGAAATGTATTCTATTACTACAGAATAGACTGGAGGGGGAAAAGTCTCCCTCACAGTGACTCAGAGCCTTAGCCTGAGATTTCCATTTCTTTCTTTAAGCGCTTTGGGAAGTGAATCTTATAACAGATCCCTGTCTTGTTCCTTAAGGCAAGCGCTTAAGCATTGTCAAAGGAGGTCCTCTCCATTGCTCAGTGACCTTGGCTGAAGAGGCTCTTCCCTGCTGGAGCCAGTGCCATAGACTACGCCTGTCCTTTTCAGTCCCGTTCCTCCTAATCGAATGAAATATTTCTGTTGTACTTTGGGAGGAGGTGTGGAGAGGGTGCGCTTCTCCAAGCTATTTTTCCTGGGCGTCTCTTTTTGTCCGTCTTGTGATATTAAGAACTTGGAACCCTCTTATACTGTGGAAGCCTAACTCTAGGTTTCCTAAATAGAAAGGGCTGAAGATATATGAACACTCCTATTACACATCTAACTCCAGGAATTCTCACAATTCATGTGCAAAACTCTCCATTCACAGATAAACAGCTCTGGTCTTCGAATTATCATATTAGACCCAACCAAATTCGGTAAATCATACAAGGCAATTTGAAATATCTAAAGTATTTGAAAGGTACTGAGGTATTCGGTGCGGTCTCAGCTCACTGCAACCTCCGCCTCCCTGGTTCAAACAATTCTCCTGCCTCAGCCTCCTAAGTAGCTGGGATTACAGGTGTGAGCCACCATGCCTGGCTAATTTTGTATTTTTAGTAGAGACAGGGTTTCTCCATGTTGTCCAGGCTGGTCTCAGGCAATCTGCCTGCCTCGGCCTCCCAAAGTGCTGGGATTAAAGGTGTGAGCCACCACACCCAGTGCCATTTCTCCTTTGAGCGTAAAAGAGTAGATTACCTGGCCCTAGGCAGAACACATTTCTTAAGTGAGAACAATTTTAACTTTCTTTTCTCCTTCAAGGTCTTCACAGCAACGTTGCCCTTAACATTTTAAGTAACACTGAGTACCTTTTATAAAGTTCAGGCCAGGCACAGTGACTCACGCCTGTAATCCCAGCACTTTGGGAAGCTGAGGCAGGCGGATCACAAGGTCAGGAAATCGAGACCATCCTGGCTAACACAGTGAAACCTTGTCTCTACTAAAAATACAAAAAATTAGCCGGGTATGGTGGCGGGTGCCTGTAGTCCCAGCTACTCAGGAGGCTGAGGCAGGAGAATGGCCTGAACCCGGCAGGCAGAGCTTGCAATGAGCTGAGATCCGGCCACTGCACTCCAGCCTGGGCGACAGAGCGAGACTCCGTCTCAAAAAAAAAAAAAAAGTTCACTAAGTTGTTCTATGTCATTTGGTGAATTTGGCTTTTAAGGAAATTGGGGACTTTGAACCAAATTTAAACAGAATAACAATTCTTTGGACATGGTGAGATCAAATGAACATTTGCAGATACTTTAAAAGAAATATATTGTTTAGAGACTATCTCAATATGTTCCTTTCCTTAGCAATCTGTATTGTTCTAATGATAAAGACCAAGTGACTTCTAAACAACTTTATTGTGAGGTATCAGTTGTTTCTTCCCCCCACCCCAACTCTGACCAAAAGCTATGCCAACCTTGTTAACATAAGATACAGTGTTGACTTAATTATCTGGGTAATTCAGCTTTT
The DNA here is from genome assembly GCF_002776525.5 of Piliocolobus tephrosceles. Classification (NCBI taxonomy): domain Eukaryota; kingdom Metazoa; phylum Chordata; class Mammalia; order Primates; family Cercopithecidae; genus Piliocolobus; species Piliocolobus tephrosceles. The sequence goes on from NC_045437.1 coordinate 14,413,679, forward strand.
CTTAAAATGAACTTATTTGTCATAATATCCCTTTCCTGGAAGCCCTCCTTTTAATCATCCTACATCTGTTGAGTTTTTAAAATTCAACACACAGGCTGGACATGGTGGCTCTCGTTTTGGAAGGCCAAGGTAGGCGGATCACGTGAGCTCTGGAGTTCAAGACCAGCCTGGGCAACGTGGTGAAACTCCATCTCTACAAAAATTACAAAAATTAGCCGGGGGTGGTGGTGCATGCCCGTAGTCCCCGTTACTTGGGGGACTGAGGCAGGAGAATCGCTTGAGCCTGGGAAATGGTGGCTGCAGTGAGCCAAGATCACACCACTGCACTCTAGCCTGGGCAACAAGCAAGACTCGGTCTCAAAAAAAAAAAAAAATGTTTCAATATACAACAGTTAAGATTAAATTTAGACCTAGTCTGGGAATCAGAAAAGCTAGAACTTATTCCTAAATTTGTGAGGGCCAGGGGGGAACGGGCTTGAACCTTAGCTCTGCCATTTACTGCTTGTGTCATCTTGAACAAGTACCTTACCATGCGTAGGCCTCTCATTCGTTCCTTATATATATCTGATTTGTTTTTCTAAGACCACCACAACTGATTTGTTTTTCTAAGACCACCAGAGTGGGCACAAAAGAACCAGCGAGTAGGCAAGGCTAAAAGCAAAACTGCAAATTTATTCTTTGGTCATCTAGCTTCAGGGACCGGAGCTGGGGGAGGGCGGAGTTTCTAATACAGTCCCGACAAGAGTGGGGGCTGAGAAAGCCCACCCCGGGCGCATCTGCTGGGAGCGACTTTTCTAGGAGTGGAAGGGCAATAGGCGGGGCACGGGCATGTCGGGGGAGGGGGGGCCGCTCCGCAGGTGCCACCAGGTAAATCTTGGTCTCCTCGGATTGACATCACCTGGTGCATGCCTGATTAATCTGCACCTTCCCGGGCGTCAGCTGCATTCTCGCACACACGGGAAGAGTTGGTGGCGAAGAAGAACCCGGAAGTGCACCATCCTGCCTCCGTTCGTCCAAACAATATCATATGCTGAGATATAGGCACATACTAGGTGCTCAATTAATGGAAGTGATTAATACTTTTGATTCTCAATCTGTAAACATTGAGATAAAATAATTCTAGATATACAATGATCATAAAGTATTTTATATCCCTATAGAGCTCTATAATACAAACGTTATTTCAGTTTCTGCAAAAGGAGATGTGTTCGCATTTTCTCTGGTGCCTATGTAGAGACAGGGCAGATCATTTTATTCCATAGAGCTTTTTTTAGTATAAAAATTCAACCTCTCCCCCTCACCACCTCAAATTACTGCCACTACCAAAACTGAAAAAACGTGGTAATAGGTTTTGCTAGTTTTGTTAGAGGAAACAGTCCATATTTGGTTTCCTCCCTGACTGAGCTATAAAATGGCTAAGAAATCTGTATACAACAGGTAATTTTCATGGAGAAAATCAGAAGTTTCTGGAGAGACTGTTACAGGCTCTTTCCTTAGCCCCTCCACACACTCTGGCTCTGGGGTCATTAATAGGCAATTTCTTTACATGGTCTTATATGTGCAGCTTACTTAACTTTCAGTGGAATCTTGTACATAGCTGAATTTCCATTTCAAAAGATCTGTACATGTTTTTTAAAGAAACCATGAACTGTGATATTTATCATCATAAAACACCTCATCTAAGAAACATTTAATATAATTTTGCTATTGTTTTGTTCTTGACAAGCCAGGAACTTAAAAGCTCATGAGAGGTTTTATTTTCTAATTTTGCATTTCTTTTCTTTTTTTTTTTTTTTTAAGACAGAGTCTTGCTCTGTCACCCAGGCTGGAGTGTGTAGTGGTACAGTCTTGGCTTACTGCAACCTCTGCCTCCTAGGGTTCAATGCAATTCTCCCACCTCAGCCTCCTGAGTAGCTAGGATTACAGGCATGCAACACCATGCCTGGCTAATTTTTGTTTGTTTGTTTGTATTTTTTAGTAGAGATGGAATTTCATCATGTTGGCCAGGCTGGTCTCGAACTCGGACCTCAACTGATCCATCCACCTTGCCTCCCAAAGTGCTGGGATTACAGGTGTGAGCTATTATGCCTGGTCTCTTTTTTTTTTTTTTCTTTTTTTTTTTTTTTTAATAGAGATGAGGTTTCACTATGTTGCCCAGGCTGGTTTTTAATTCCTGAGCTAAAGCGATCCTCCCACCTTAGCCTAAGCAATCCTCTAGCCTAAGCCCCCCAAAGATTGCCCTCCCGAAGTGCTACGATCATAGAGAGGCATAAGCCACCTTGCCCAGCCTAATTTTGCATGTCTTAATCATCTCAAAAGCATGTGAACCTGAGGCTGCATTGACCTTTGTACTCCCGTGCTACCTCTCCATCTTAGGATTTGTAAATCGCTGACAAATATGCCACCATTCACTCCCAGCAAGGTGTAATACACCTGCCCACTCAGCAGCAGGACCTACATGTGTCTGTCTAGAACTCCATATAAACTAAAGGACTGCATATTTTCAGCTAACATAGACCTACTGTTGCAAACTGGTTCATTTCTCCTCCTCTTTACTGTGCTTCAGAAGAGTTGGGGTAAAATGTTCTTCTATTCATCACCCACACATGTCAGGCCACTCTTCAGCTCCCACTGTAATTCTTTCCCTCCAGTTTAATGCTGAGAAAGAGTAAGCAAGTCTCGCTCTCTCTCACCCTGCAACATTTTGCAAAACAATTATCATCTGACACCAGAAGGCAAAGCAATGTTTGGAAAACCTATCAATTTCTTCCCCACATTTCTCCACCCTTAATTCTGTGATAAAATATCTCTGCCCGCCAGGCAGCCTATAACCTCATAAATACTCTGGTGTTTTCGGGAAAAGGACCTCAAATGACACTTGTTGATAACATTTTGCTTCTCTGCAAAAATACAACTCCGTTAAGTACTGTGCTTACATCAGCCATGATAATCAGGTTAGCAATGTTTTAAGGATGAGTTAGAATTATTAGACCCGTGAGGATAAACCATCTAGATAGTTGTCTCTTATGTTTAACCTCCCTTTTGTGACTTCAGGAGATTCTTTCTCTTATACTAAAATCAAACCTAGTTATGTCAACCTTTCATTAAATCAAGCCAAAAGGGAGGCAATATTGTGATATGCATCAGGTGGTTTAATGATGACACAGACTACTCTTATTTCCACTAGTTATCTCTAAATGATTCTTACATGCACACAAACACCCACCAGTTCAGATGAGCGGCCTGGGCTTTCTGACAACCTTTGGGACAGCTTCAAGAAGGTAAGCCTTAAAATAGGAAAGGCTCGAGTGAATATACAGCATTTGACTCATCTACAATGGGCCATGTAGTAAATTCGTGTCTAAAAGCTTTTCTACAGATTGTAGGAAATGTTTAAAGTAACCAGTTACTATAGAAAGAAGGGAAGGTGAGCAGGTACAGGGTGGAGCAGGGAAAGAGAAGCCCTTGCGGTACCCTTGTGAGGCACTGGCAGGACACAATGGCAATAGAACAGACAAGATTTTATCAAAGGACATTGGTTGGCTCTGTAAACAAAGGTCTCCAGAGAATATGCCATACTGCGAACACCTATCATCAACAAAATTCAAAGTAAAAAGTAGCTTACAATGTGGGCTACATATTAGGGAGCTTATAGAGTTGCAATTATTCAAAAGTTCTGAGCACAGAGAGACAAATCCAAACAGATATTCGTCAAACGAAGGAGTCAAACAAATCTCTGGTTTGTAACTGCCTCCTGAAAGCTGTTTGGCTTTTACAATGAGTACTGCATCAAATCAAGCGCATATTCTATATAAATATCCGTTTAAGTCTCTTGACTTAAAAGGAAAGAAGACAGTACCACAGTACGGGAGTGCTGCTCGTCACACGCTCTGGCCACTTGGGACACCTGCCCATCAGGGTGGCATGTCACTGCCTCCCCATCACCAAATCCTCTCCCCGGCCTTAGGACGCAGCTGCATCCCGCTGGTAGCCCTGCCAAAACGGTCCCCACATGCAAAGTGCAGGGTGCCAATGCCCCATCGCTGGAGAGCCTGCAGCGCTAGATTTGCAATGACGCCACATGGAGAAAACGTGAAAAGAAACAAGGACGAGAAGGCGACACCAAACAAAAATGTGCTCCCCTTCTTTAGTGGTCCATGAAAAAAAAAAAAAAAAAGTAGGAAAGAAAAAGGAAAAGGAAAAAAAAGAAATCCCAAACTAGAAATGGTCAAGACCGGCTTATCAGGACACATTCGGGATACCCCTAATCCTTACCTGGACTACGAAACAGATGTTTAAAAATTAGAAGCACCTGGGAAATCAACTTGGACGCATTATAAAACAGAATTTCCCCACCGTCACCATTACCACCAGCCACGGGTAAATAAAAACCCAGCACTTAAGCTACTAGAAACTACATTTTAATTACAGAGCTGAGGTTTACATAATTGCAAATTACATAATACTGCCGTGCACTAAAAACCCTTCCATCCATAGGTGAAGCTTCACACCATTCAGTCTTTAACATTTTCCAGAGAGGGCTGGAAAAGTCTGCTGAATAATTGAGGGGACGGAGGGAGGGAATGGGGTGCTGGAAAAGTCACCCTTGACAAGCTGCACACCCGACCAAATGTTCCAGGATAAAGAGGGACTCGGAGCAGGTGACTCCCCTCCGCCCCAGTGTCCGGGCGTGCAAGGCCAAGGCAGGGCGAGAGGGCGCGGGGCGCGGGGCCGGGCTTACCTGCTCCCCGAAGTCGATGGCTATGTTGGTGATGCCCAGGGGCACCAAGAACCGGATCAGGGGCCAGTAGTGCGTGAGCGCCGGGAATTTCACCATAGTCCCCGCTGTGGGCTGACCCCACACACATCTGCTGCCGCGAGGGGACTCTGCGGGAGGCAATGGGTGACTGGGCGAGCGGGGCGCGGGCCGACAGAGGCCGCGGGCGGCGGGGCCTCGGGCGCGGCGGCGGCTCCTCCTCGCGGCTGCGACGCCTTCTCCGAGCGCGGCTGCTCTAGCAGGGGATCCGCAAGCTCAAGTCCATCCCTGCTGCCCTCCCACACAACAAAGATCTGCCGGGAAAAAAAAGAGGAGGGACGGCGGCGGCGGCAGAAGGTTCTGCTGACAGCGGCTCCATTATAAGCGCTCTGGGGCCCGGAAATAAATAACCTCGCGCACGAGGCGCCGCCGCCGCCGCCGCCGCCGCCCGGAGGAAATCAGGGGCGGGCGCGGAGGCGCGGACACCGCCAGCGGCCCCGGGGGCGGGCTGGGGAGGGGCCCGGGCCGGGCGCGCCGCGGCCTCCTTCCCAGTGCCGTCGCCTGCGCTCGGCGCGGCCGCGGGGGGCGCTGCGCACGCTCAGGCCGTGGGGCCGGCGTCTCTTGGGCGCTGGGCGGGACTCGCCGCGGAGCGTCGGGCTGCCCGGGGGTGGTGGCGCTGAGGGCGCGGCGGGGACGGTCTGGGGGCGCGGGGACACCGGTGGGGGGCGGGGCGGTGGGCCGCCTCGAGGCCCCGGGTGCCCTGGCTCGCCGGCCTGGCCTTGTAGCCCGCGCCCCGCGGGGCCGGGGGCTGGGGTTCCCGCGCTGTGCCGGGAGGGCCCGGACGTCTGGAAGACTTTGCAGCCGGAGCAAGCGACGTGGGCGCGGACGCGCGAGGAGGGCTGGGGCGCGGGACTGAGAATGGCGCCGTCGGGCGGTGGCCGGGCTGGCGGCTGGCGGGGACTGCGGAGGAGGCAACTTGCGCCGGGGCCGGGGCCTGCTTTGGGAGACTAGCGGCCCGGGAGGTATGGAGGTGCCGCTCGGGGGGGGCGAAAGAAACGAGGAAAGGTCGCCAGGAGTGAGCCTGTCCCCCAGGGTTTCCAGGGGGCAACGGTGTCCCGTGTCCCTGGGGGACATGCTCCAGGACAGCAGGGAGTGGTCCCCGCAGGCTCCCAGGCTGGGGCCGGCCGCCTTCAGGGGCGCTCAGACATGTCTGCTGCAGTTTGCAAACAGTACTCCCGAATTCTTTTCATTGTAAAAAGGCGCTATTAAAAATAACTCGTAAAGCCTATCATGTCTTTTAAATAAAGGGGAAGAAAGAGAAAAGTGTACTGTGTTTTGTAATACCGGGCCTTAGTGATATCAGGGTAACCGCGGTGCTGAGAGTTTGACCTAAAGCTCGGCAGTGTGACAGCAACGCCAGCATCCATCCCCACACCCCAGCACTGTGATGCGAGGGAGGAGGACCCGGTGAATGAAAAGGGACTCTGGGCAGGGCTGGCTTCACGGGCGTGCGATCTGTGCAGTCAGAAAGGGCCCGCACTTAAAAGGACTAACGCACTCTTGAATTTGAACAAGGGTCTCTGCATTTTCGTTTTGTGCTGGGCATGCATAGTATGTAGCCTATCGTGGTCTTAACTATTTTGTACCTGCTCTCACACACATCTCTTTGCATTTAATAAACATAATGAAGTAATTTATTGTTAAACGTAAGAAAGTATCTTGTACCTAGAATGAACCTGTTAACTCACCATTTAGCTTTGTAAAGCTTTTGTAAATAGTGAGCTTGAGACCTTAATATCCTGGGTTCAGGTGTTTCCCAACTACTTTGAAAGTATTAAATGTTTCCATAGGCCAGGCATGAGTGGTGAGCACCTGTAGTCCCAGCTACTCGAGAGGCTGAGGCAGGAGAATCACTTGAACCCGGGAGAGGAAGGTTGCAGCGTCACCCACGGCACTCAAGCCTGGGTGACGGAGTGAGACTACCTCTCAAAAAATAATAAATAAATGTTTCCATATTTTACATCCTTTTAAAATGCTTTTTTGAAATTCCACACAATCTGAGCAGACTTTGAGAAATAGGAAGCTAATTTACCTTGTAGCTCTGTTGTAACCTCAAATTACATTCCCTATCATTAAAGTTAAACTTTGATAAGTATTTATTGTGTTAAGTGTGTCAAATAGCAATACTGTATTTAAAAGATTTCCCAGCAAAACAGGAGGTTCATGTGGACAGGACTATCTTCAGGAGCAAGTTCCTGAAAGGTGTGTTTTAATGTATTTGAATGTAACCTAAATATACAAAAAGGGAGCCTGTTATTTAAAGGAATTCTCTGGGAAAGAGGTTTTTTTCCCCTAAAACAAATATCACTTCATGGTTTATCATTCTGTTATTCTAGGTTTCATGGGCTCATTTTACTTAGAGCAATCTAATTACACTGACCTTTGTCTAGAATGTGGGATTGATGAGGTCCTAGATCGATCTCAATCAAGTCCAGTTTGCTTTCATTGGTCTCTGGACAAGGACAGCCACAGCCCCGGCTGCCTGATGCGAACGCACACCTTTGGTCTTTAGAGACAATGGTGAGAAAATTCCAGTGAATCAATGAAAGGTCATCATCCTTGTTTGAGTGTTCTAAAAGTGCATTTTTTAAATGAGTGATTTGGAAGTGTCATCTCTGATTATGGCAAAGAGCCCTTTTTAGATTTTAAAGGCCTATGAATTTCAGTAACACTATGGCAACGTGGAAACGAATGAGACATTTCATTATTTTTTGTCACAGTCAAAATCTGAAACAGATTTCAAAGAGAGTTTTGGCTCCTCTTTATATTTTTTGTTTTTTTAATGATTACAATAGACATTTATTTAAAGTAAAACATTGGCAGACCAAATAATTGTGAAATTATATGTTTCAGGTTTAACCATCTTCATAAAAATACTTGGAGAACAGCTGCATCCAGACTTCAAATATGTGATGACTTCTTTGACCGTTCTTCTCGTTCTTTTCTTTCCCAAAGAAGCGCTTTCAGTTATGGCTCATGGTAGAGTTTATTCTCTTCATGTTTGGTCCGCTGCTCTTAAGGCAAGATCTGCTATCTCTTAGTCAGGTCCAGTGTTCTAATGCGAAACATCCCGCCATTAGAAAGCCCTCGTATGACTTCCTTTACGTCTTCATCCTCGTATATCGTCTCATCTCACGTTGACTCTAGTTTCTCAAATCCTGCAGCATTGTCATACCATTTTCAAATACCATCCAGCCACCTGTCTGGTGCTGCGGTAGCCAGCCTGCTAGCCATCTTAACCCAGACGTGAAATGTTGCCTTCTCCCTCTGTCTTTTTATTTATTTATTTGTCTAATTTATTTTATTTTATTTTTGAGATGGAGTTTCGCTCTTGTTGCTGGACCCAGGCTGGAGTGCAATGGTGCTGTCTCAGCTCACTGCAGCCTCCACCTCCCAGATTCAAGCGATTCTCCTGCCTCAGCCTCACAAGTACCTGGGATTACAGGCATGCACTACCACACCTGGCTAGTTTTTTGTATTTTTAGTAGAGACAGGGTTTCACCATGTTGGCCAGGCTGGTCTTGAACTCCTGACCTCAGGTGATCTGCCCACCTCGGCCTCCCAAAGTTCTGGGATTACAGGTGTGAGCCATTGCACCCGGCCTCTCTTTTTAAACTTTGTTGTTTGAAAAGATAAGAATGTAAGTGATGAGAATGAGTAGGAAATTTTTTTAATTACCCAGAAACCAAAAAGACATCCCCAAATCATTAGGTGTTTTCTTTTGGAAGGTGCAGCCTTACCTTCTATTTATAAAGTCTTAGACTTGATGGTTTTTGGTCAAAAATCATTATAAGATTTACAAACTACACCCAATAGTGTAAGAAAAAATATGTATATGTAGAAAAAATGCTGGAAGAAAATATGCTCAACTCTTCACAGTGGATAGTTATTGCTGAGTGGTATGAATATGGCTGATTATTCCTTCCTTTGTATACTTTTCTGTGTTTAACGCAGTGGGCATATATGTTTATTTTTATCAAGTTTTTAAAAATTATAAAACTTTTGGAAGCGCAAGGTAGCACTGATTTCAGAGCATGGAGAAAGTTACTCTTTGCAAAACAATTTCATAAATAACCAGCAATATCATTTGGATGCCTAAAATTATTAACTCTAATTTTTTAAAGGAGCTTATGCAGAAAGAAAGACTAAAAGTTATATACATGTCTAATTTATCTTTTTTTCCGAAATTGATCTTAAATGAATGGATTCAAGTAACCCCCTGCAACCCGTCACCAAGGAACATCTGCAGCAAAGGGCAAAATTAAAGATCATGTTTAAGGTTATCCAGTTCTCGAACTCTGTAACTCAGACCTCCTTGACTTGAGGAACCCAATGATGTCAAGTTGGGATTGTAGCAGTGAACATGGTTTGGGAGCAGATGCCATATTGATCTGTGTAAGCTTGACCCAACAGGGTTATCTTCATTGATTTTATGCAGTGATCCAATGTCGTGTATTTAGTATAGCCAAGTTATTTAACAACTTTGATGGAAGGCTTGGTCCTACAGATTGGTGTCTAGTTTTGAGTCGCAAACCTCCAATATAGGGTAGACTAGGTATAAATTTAAGCCTCACAGTTCTATATTTGGGCCTCGAGTAATTTTGCTCCATGTCTCTTTGGGGATGTGATAAGGGGAAGTCTACGTTTTCAGCCTACTTAATTGTGTTCATATGAACATCATCCTATTGATAAAGTCATTATTTCTGCCCAGTTGCCAGATTCCAAGACAGCAAAAAGAGAAGTTATTTGCTTCCTCCCAATTGTTAAGTTTTACTTTTGCTATTCCAGCCCAAAGCCTACGTGTAATTTGCCTGGGCTAATTATTAAAGTCCGTTTTGTACTCTCAGCACATGCCAGAAGTGGAGGTAGGAGGTGAGGGGAATGGGTAAATGATCCTGAAACTGTCGTTGGCTGTAGATAAGCTAGAATTAGCTAGCTAAATTCTGCCAAGAGTTATAGTTCTCACTTTTAATGATTTCCTTAATAATATTTTAAAGGGACCACACAGATGCTTCAAAATGTGTGCTGTAAAAAGGAATGGGGAAGAATTCTTTATACTTATATGGAATAATCTGTAGAATATTTTGTTAAGTGAGAAAAGCAAGGTGCCAAACCATAAAATGGTATTATGCTATTTTGGGGGCAAAAAGGGAGAGAAATATGAATATGAGTGTAGGTGTGTGTGTGCATGTGAATTTGCTTATATTTGTGAAAAGAAACACTGGTAGGATAAGCCAAAAATTAATTAAATGTTTATGAGAGAAGGAAGAGAACAGGTTGGATTTGGGATGGAAGAATGATTTCTCTGAATATACCTTAGAATCTAATTTTGGCTTTGGAAACATTCATGTTTTACATGTTGAAAAAATAAAATTAAATCAAAGAAAAATTGACAGCAGATACATTTCACGCAAGTGTTTTTCTTACTTAGTCCGCTTTCATTCTGAGGAAAGAATTTAAGGCAGCTTAAATCAGAGCACAGATATATACCTCATGCACTTTGATAAATTTTGATTTTTCTGTAACTGCTAGAGAATAAAACCGTTTGGAGAGACTCTTGCCAGGGTAACTATGTAATCTGAAGGCATTGTGCATTGGTAACTACTAACTCGCTCCTTCCTCTGAAAAGCGGCCTAAAAAACAAGAGTAAGTTTTAGGATAGATTCTGCCTGTGCCCCTGAGAAATGACACCGCAACGAACTGACTTTCAGGATTCTTGAAGTAATGTACTTTATACAGGTAAGCATTTGATAATTTACTGACTTATATTTGGCTCATAATGATGCAACATAAAAGGTGAACATGTACGTAATTCATCCTGGCTCTGCAAACCTCAGGTCTGGCAATGCTTAATGAGGAGAGTGAAATGAGCTGCAACTAAGACTAAAGTAAAACTACTTTTTGTTCCCCTTTTTCCCTCTTTCTTCAACTTCTGATTGTTTTGTTTAAATGACCAGAATAAGATAGAATGCCTGTAATTAAAAATATTTAATAACGCTTACGTTATTATCTTTGCCACCTATTCAAAATCTTTTTAAATTTTTTTTCCACCATCTAAAGGAGATACTGTTTAATTATATAAAAGGTAGATAATATAATACATTTCTCTTTTTCTAATCAGGCAGTGAGGCATAGACTGTTGGGACATACCACTCAGGGCCCCTGCTGTCTGGGACTAAAACACTGGTCTGTATGGAGAGCCTTAATATTCTTGCTTCCTTTTCCAGTCACTGCCCCAGCGTTCTTGCTCTGAAGCAAATTCAACCATCCCATCAGTATTTCTAGATCTTTAAATGCTTTTTTGTCTTCCATGTCTTCTGCAGGGCGTTTACCAAATTCACCGTTGATTTCGGTGTGAGGGAAGGTTTCCTCTGGCTGTTCAGTTTCCGTTTTCTTGTATCAAATGGACACACCAGGCCGGGCGCGGTGGCTCACGCCTGTAATCCCAGCACTCTGGGAGGCCGAGGCGGGTGGATCATGAGGTCAGGAGATTGAGACCATCCTGGCGAACACGGTGAAACCCTGTCTCTACTAAAAATACAAAAAAAATTAGCTGGGCGTGGTGGCGGCCACCTGTAATCCCAGCTGCTTGGGAGGCTGAGGCAGGAGAATGGTGTGAACCCAGGAGGCAGAGCTTGCAGTGAGCCGAGATCGTGCCACTGCGCTCCAGCCTGGGCCACAGAGCGAGACTCTATCTCAAAAAAGAAAAAAGAAAGAAAGAAAAAATGGACGCACCAATCCACTGAAAAACAAAGAAGCTGGTACATTTGGCTTATTGGAAAGCAAGCTGTTAAAAAAAAAAAAAAAAAAAAGACTCTCTTTTTAAATTTGTTAAGGCTCTTTTGGAATATCATTTCTTTCATAAAGATTTCCTGGCTAATTCTAGCTCACTTTGGTCACTTCTCTTCCGTTTAACATTTTGGCAGTCAGAGTCAGGGCTGTATTCATTTCTATTTCTAGTGTATCAGTCTGATAGCTACCACAGAATATTACATTTCCTGAGGTTGGAACTATTTAGAGAAGGGATTCCCAACCCCTGGGCCATGGACAGGTATAGGTTTGTGGCCTTTCAGGAACTGGGCCGCACAGTAGGAGGTGAATGGCGGGTGAGCAGGCAAAATTTCGTCTATATTTACAGCCACTCCCCATTGCTCACATTACCACCAGTGCTCTGCCTCCTGTCAGGTCAGTGGTGGTATTAGATTTTTTTTTTTTTTTTTGAGATGGATTCTCACTCTTTCTTTCACCAGGCTGGAGTGCAGTGGCATGATCTCCGCTCACTGCAACCTCCGCCTCCCCGGTTCAAGCGATTCTCCTGCCTCAGCCTCCCGAGTAGCTGGGACTATAGGTGTTTGCCACCATGCCCAGCTAATTTTTGTATTTGTAGTGGAGACAGGGTTTCACCATTTTGGCCAGCATGGTCTCGATCTCTGGACCTCGTAATCTGTCCACCTCGGCCTCCAAAAGTGCTGGGATTACAGGCGTGAGCCACTGCGCCCAGCTGGCGTTAGATTTTCATAGGAGTGTGAACCCTATTGTGAACTGTGCATGTGAGGAATCTGGGTTATGGGCTCCTTTTGAGAATCTAATGCCTGATGATCTATCACTATCTCCCATCACCCCCAGATGGAACTATCTAGTTACAGGAAAACAAGCTCAGGGCTCCCACTGATTCTACGTTATGGTGAGTTATATAATTATTTCATTATGTATTGTAGTGTAATAATAATAGAAATAAAGTACACAATAAATATAATGTGCTGGGGTCATCCTGAAACCACCTTGCCCCCAGTCCGTGGAAAAATTGTCTTCCATGAAACTGGTCCCTGGTGCCAAAAAGACTGGGGACAGCTGATTTAGAGTACTGTTACATCTCCTTTCACCCTCCTTCTCCTGTATCCCTAAGGCAGTAATAGACACTAAATAATATGTTTTGAGTTGAGTGTTTTATGTTTTGTGTGTGTCTGTGGTTTTTTTTTTGTTGTTGTTGTTTGTTTTGGTTTCACTCTGTCACCCAGGCTGGAGTGCAGTGGTGCCATCTCGGCTCACTGCATCCTCTGCCTCCCAGGTTCAAGCGATTCTCCTGCCTTAGCCTCCAGGGTAGCTGGGACTACAGGCACCTGCCACCAGGCCTGGCTAATTTTTTTTTTTTTTTTGTATTTTTAGTAGAGACGAGGTTTCACCATATTGGCCAGGCTGGTCTTGAACTCCTGACCTTGTGGTCTGCCCACCTCAGCCTCCTAAAGTGTTGGGATTATAGGCATGAGCCACTGCACCCAGCCATGTTTTTATGTTTAATCTCCAAGCTGGCAAGTATGTTATAATTTCCGTTATATAGTTAATACTAATTGACCATCTTTAGCATTCTGCGAATATATGAAAATCAGATTCTCTTGTTTTTCAGACTTTACTATCCCAGAGAAAAGGTAGACAACCGTACTTTAAATTGTTACTGCATTCTAAATCAAATCTGTTTTGTTTTCAGTATTACTAATTATATTTTAGTAGGTATCAATTAATCAAACAAGTAGTGGATTTTACCTTCTATTTTTATTTTTTATTTTTTTTGAGACAGAGTCTCACACTGTCACCCAGGCTGGAGTACAGTGGTGTGATCTTGGTGGACTGCAACCTCCGCCTCCCAGGTTCAAGCAATTCTCCTGCCTCAGCCTACCGAGTAGCTGGGATTACAGGTGTACACCAGCCAGCCCGGCTAATTTTTTGTATTTTTAATAGAGACAGGATTTCCCCATGTTGACCAGGCTGGTCTCAAACTTCTGACCTCAGTTGATCTGCCCACATCCGCCTCCCAAAATTCTGGAATTACCAGCGTGAGCCACCGCACCCAGCCCCTATTTTACCTTTACATTAAGCATGTAGCTTATCCCTAAGTTTCTTTACCCCTCAACCAGAGGATTTTTATGCTTGAAAATATTTCTGATTTCAAGATGGTATCCCCCTACTTTATTTCATAATTTTGCTTATGACTCAATAAATTGATTGGTTGGACAATGTTGCTAATGAAACCAATGTCATTTTTAATCTCCATATGAATTGGTTAACTTTGTTTTCATTCATTTAGCAATCTCTTTTGAGTGGCTACTGTGTGCCAGACATGGTGCAAAGTGCTGGGTAAAAAGTGCTGAGCAAACCAAACATGACCCCCTAAGACTAGGAACCGTGCAAGATGAGCTCTCTCAACACTCCTATTCAACACCAGAGTGGAAGTCCTAGCCAATGCAATCAAGCAAGCAAAAGAAATAAAAGGCATATACAGTGGAAAGAAAGAGGTAATCTTTTAGTTCACAGATGATGTGATAGTTTGCATAGAAAAATCTCAAAGCTTCAACAAGAACGCTACTAGAACTAATATGTGAACTTAGCAAGGCCATGGGATACAATCTCCTCGTCTCATTTAATCTTCAAAGTAATCCTATGAATTTGCTACTTTTACTTTTTGAGGGGAGGGAGATAGGAAAACAGAAGCATAAACACAAAGGTTAAGTAAACCGTCTTAGATCTCACAGCTAACAAGCAGCACAGTTGATACTTCAACCCAGATATGCCTGACAAAAAATGTTAATCACCGTGCCAGGGCGTTTTAAATTTAGTATGCTTAAAATGCAAAGTCTCAGCCCTTACCCAGAGATTGTGATTCGGATGGTGGAATAGGGGTAAGTCCTGGGAAGCGGTGTGTTCACAAGCACCCTGGGAGATTCTGATGCAAGTTGTACAAAGAACCTCCCACTGTGTGGACTATATAGTCCCTATGCATGTACAGTATTCTGTATGCATATACTATTTCACAGGGTACCTCTAACCCAGGAAAAATGATCTCTCAGTCGAAGCTCAATGTGATAGAAATGAAACCAACCTTTTTCTGGTCTCATCGGTGGATTTAAAGAGAAGCTAAACAAACCTAGAAGGGCTGGTAGAATCCACAGCTGAGACGGCAAGGAAGAAAAGACATTTCCAAGGGCTGATCCCTCTGCGAGGCCCACAGATGAGTTCTTGAGTGCAAGTTCCTTTTTTTTTTTTTTTTTTTTCTGAGATGGAGTCTTGCTCTGTCACCCAGGCTGGAATGCAGTGGCGCGATCTTGGCTCACTGCAACCTCCACCTCCCGCGTTCAAGCAATGCTCCGGCCTCAGCCTCCCAAGTAGCCGGGATTACAGGCGGCCACCACCGTGCCTGGCTAACTAAGTGCAAGTTCTATGCAGAGAACCTTGCAGAGAATTTCACAGCCCACTGCAGTGGAGGGGCATCCCAGCAGAAGCCAAAACACTGGTGGTCTAGAGAGAAAGGGGAACTTGAAGAGTGAGTTCAGGGGTTCAGCGAGGGTACTGGGGGATAAGACTATGGAACTATGTATTTAGAGCTCAGACAGCTAGTGAAGGATCCATAAGGATGAGGGAGGGGCCGGGTGCAGTGACATATGGCTATAATCTCAGCAATTTGGGAGGCGAAGCTGGGAGGATCGCTGGAGCGCAGGAGTTTGAGATCAACCTGGGCAATATAGTGAAACCCCATCTCTATTTTTAAAAATTAAAAAAAGGATATTAAACAAAAAGATGAAGGAGGGATTGGAGTGTGCATTGCCCATTTTATTTTTTAATCATAATTATAGCTATTCCTGGATTGAGCATTTTCCATGTGCCAGGAATGTTGTTAGGCACCTCACATGTGCTGTGACGTGCAATCTTCAGAGCAACTCCCCGAGGGAGGCACTGTTCATCATCACCCAGTAATGAATCTGATCAGAGGAGTTGAGCAGACCATGAAAGAGATTCAGGATCACAAAATAGCAAAGCTACAAGGAATTTTAGAGATGATTTAGTCCAAGGATATATCCTGTGCTTTAAGAAGAGACAGAAAGGACTGGATGCAGTGGCTCACACCTGTAATCCCAGCACTTCAGGAGGTCTAAGCAGGGGGATCCCTTGAGCCCCGGAGTTCAAGGTTACAGTGAGCTATGACTGTGTCACTGTACTGTAGCCTGAGCAACAGAATGAGACTCTGTCTAAAGAAAGAGAAAAAAAAAGGAGAGAGAGAGAGAAGAAAAGGCAAAGCATTCATGGAAGGACAGCAGCTATGTGGGTGGTTTCTCAAAAATGAGGAAACAGGATAGTTTGGGACAGGGGCCTGTGCCACAGGCTTTGGAGAAGAGACAGTGGGATGAGGGCTCCTCCAAGCAGGAGCAAAGTCACCGCTAGAGCAGTGATGGGGGCTGCCTTGATCATAATTGTGCAACTAGCCTCTCTAGGGCACTGCATGGTTTCCAATCTGCTTTTCGTATCAAGTATAGTAGTTCCTCAAACCTCATCTATGAGAAGGTCTTTCAGTTGAATTCTTTTGGTAGAATCTAAGAAAAATCCGCTTAAACTAGCCTAAGCTGAAAAGAGGGATTTATTATGAAGATATAGTATGTTCCACAGAACCCAAGTCAAAGGCAAAGTGGCCTCAGGAAGGAACTGGTACTAGAGACTCAGCTATTGTTAGGACTTGCCCTGCCTCTCTAATTACTATTCCCCCTGACCTCCTGCCTGTTACCTTTTGCTTCTCTGGTCCAGATGGAGATAGAAAATGCCCAACCAATAGCTTCTGAGCTTAGATATTAGGTCCCTTTTTCCCTTAGGTCTACATGTCAACAAAAGAGACTCTGAGTGCTCCAGCTTGGATCAGGTTCCCATCCTGATGCAATCAGATGAGTCAGGGGATGGGGTCATGTTGTCCATCATGACTCCTGGTGCCCCAGGGAGAAGTGGCCGAGCAGACAACTCAACAGATGTCTTACCCACGGCAGCCTGCTGTGTGACACAAGTATACATTATCCCATATGTACAGATTTTCAAAGACGCATCTGCCTAACAAGGCTCAGCTACTCCAGTGACAATCCCAAATGTACTCTCTCTTTCCCCAACAGAAGACAATTGAACTCAGTAACTCATATCCAGCCACTGTAAGCAATACTGGGGTCCTAGCACCAGGGTTCATAGACAGTGCCATATTTTTCCATATAAGGGAGTATTGACCCCTTTGCCATATAACACGATGGTCTCAGGGTCCAGGGCTTAGGAAGTGGATCTATTTCGATACCATTATTTAGCCTGTCAAAAGTAGCTTCATAGGCCGGGCGCGGTGGCTCAAGCCTGTAATCCCAGCACTTTGGGAGGCCGAGACGGGTGGATCACGAGGTCAGGAGATCGAGACCATCCTGGCTAACACGGTGAAACCCCGTCTCTACTAAAAAAATACAAAAAACTAGCCGGGCGATTTGGCGGGCGCCTGTAGTCCCAGCTATTCGGGAGGCTGAGGCAGGAGAATGGCGTAAACCTAGGAGGCCGAGCTTGCAGTGAGCTGAGATCCGGCCACTGCACTCCAGCCTGGGCGGCAGAGCGAGACTCCGTCTTAAAAAAAAAAAAAAAAAAAAAAAAAAGTAGCTTCATTAAAAAGGTAAAGCAGGCCAGGCACAGTGGCTCATGCCTGTAATCCTAGCACTTTGGGAGGCCGAGGCAGGCAGATCACTTGAGGTCAGGAGTTCAAGACCAGCCTGGCCAACATGGTGAAACCCCATCTCTACTAAAAATACAAAAAGTAGCTGGACGTGGTGATGGGCACCTGTAGTCCCCAGCTAATCGGGAGGCTGAGGCAGGAGAATCACTTGAACCTGTGAGGCAGGGGTTGCAGTGATCCGAGATTGTACCATTGCACTCCACCCTGGGTAACAGAGTAAGACTCCATCTCAAAAAAAAAAAAGTAAAACAAAACAGGTGAAATTGATTTTTAATATATTTTGTTTAACCTAATGTATCCAAGGCATTATTATTATTACAACATGTAATCAATATAAAAATATCAATGAGATATCTTACATTCTTTTTTCCAACTAGGTCTTCAAAACCCTGTGTGTCTGCACACGCTTTCTCTTCTGTCTGCATCTCGTGGTGAGTTGTTCTTGCACTGGGGCACAGCTGCACACACCATGGGGTCATGTTCTGCTAGAGGGACCCACCCAGGATCTCTGCTTTCATAGGGAAGGGTGGCTTTGCCCAGGAGAATAAGCACCTTGGGCTCGGCTGCCTGGCACCCTGTGACTCGGTGCCAGATATTCAGAGGCCATGTGCCTGCCCTGGCTCAATCAGTTGGCAAAGACCCTCTGTCTGGCACCCGGAGACCCTGGCCGTGCTTTTTCCCATGGGAAGTTGTATCCAGGCACAACCCCTTTCTCTGGCAGTTGTGTGTGTGGAGAGGGTGTCCTGGCAGGGCTGAGTCCTTGCACCTCACTTCCTGTTGCCAGGAAATGGAAACAAGGAAAAGTACTCATAGTCACCCATTGGGCAGGCCTGACTTCTGCACAGTTGAAAATGGTAGAAATAGGATGTTAGGTCTAATTCCAAAACCAGTTCTCTCAGCTACACATTCTTCTGCTCCTTCCCATGGGAAAAGGCACAGCCAGCATCTCCGAGTGCCAGATAGAGGGCCTTTCCGGACTGATTGAGCCGGGGCGGGCACCTGACCTCTGAACAGCTGGCATCTGGTGCAGGGTGCCTTTTCTTGTGTGGTCCAGACAGGAGCTAGAAAATGCCCATCCCATAGCGTCTGAGCTTAGATATTAGGGCCTTTTCTCCCAGGTCTATTTGTCAGCCAAAGAGAGCCTGAGTCAGGGGATGGGGTCATGTTGCCACCGTGAGTACTGGCTTGATAGGTGGTGACTCTACCACCACCTATGGTGCCCTGAGACAGGGACTGCTTTGCAAGGCAGTCTCCACTTAGACTGAGGTAGGACAGCAGGCAGGCAGGGGCAGGTCAGGAGTCGGGACAAACCAGGATGTGGTCCACATGGCCAAGGTAAAGACAGGAGCTTCAGGAAGAGCCTTCGGGTGTGGCCAGACCCGAGCTGGAGGCCATGGCCGGGCTGCTCACAGACAGACCTGTTCTGGATGGAGACGAACTGTTAACTTGTTTGTTTTTCAGTGAACTGCTCCACCCGAGAATGTTCCAGTCATGTCTTAAAAGGCTTAGCCCCTCCAGAGAGGGTCTGGTTTCCCTGAGTCAGTGATTTTTGTCGCCGTCTGTCTAAGAATCCTGCCAGTTTGTTTCCAAAAGAGTGTTTGCCCTTGGGGTGGATGGGGGCTCAGCCGGCTCTGGACTGAGACTCAGTCCTCTTAGGCTTTGATTCAGTAACTTTCCAATTCCCTCCCACAGCACTGGGACCACAGGTGGGCATTTGGATTAAACCTGACACTAACCCCGTTGACTCCAGTCACCGGAGCTGTCTGCACATAACAGGTATCCATGCATGTTGCCAACCAACAGCTCTTATCTTGAGGTGGCTTGGCTGTCAACCAGGCCAGGGGAACTGATTGCCGGAGGCCTCATCTCAGAAGCAAAGAAAAGCACCGTGTCCTTGCTCTAGTGTTTTCCAAGGACTCTAGGAAGTGCCTGATATGGTTTGGCTGTGTCCCCACTTAAATCTCATCTTGAATTCTCCCATGTTGTGGGAGGGACCTGGTGGGAGGTAATTGAATAATAGGGGCAAGTCTTTCCCGTGCTGTTCTTGTGATAATGAATACGTCTCACGAGATCTGATGGTTTTATAAAGAGGAGTTGCCCTGCACAAGTTCTCTCTCTTTGCTTGCTGCTATTCATATAAGACATGACTTGCTCCTCCTTGCCTTCCACCATGATTGTGAGGCCTCCTCAGCCACGTGGAACTGTAAGTCCATTGAACCTCTTTCTTTTGTAAACTGCCCAGTCTCAGGTATATCTTTATCAGCAGCGTGAGAACAGACTAATACAGTGCCTTTAAAACATGTTTACAATGATGTTTTCAGTGTGTGCCCACCTCTCTTTAGTGAATCCATGAAGAACATTTAGCACAAGTCTCAACACTTGTGTAGATCAAGAACAAGTTAGATGGGTATCCCAGTTTCCAATTAAAATAACAGCAAAACTTTATTTGGCTTGATTTCCCCAGGGCTTGCCCTTTTCCCACAAAATTTCATATATTTAAATATGTACAATCTCCAAAACAGCATAATAGTCATTACAGAGAAGGTTGATAGTGTTTTCTGAACAAAAAGTACAATTTTTGCTACTTTTTAGAGTCAGTCTAGGAGGTGTAATTGGAGGCAGAAAATTTAAGTTTGGGCTGATCTATTAAAAGATCACAGAACACAGTATTTGAATTGTGCCTGCCCCGGAAGTACATTCAGGTCGTTTGATAGTGATCCTGGCATCCATTGAGTCCAACATTCACCCCACCTTTTGTGTGTATCTGGCAGAAGCAGACTCAGTAACAATATAGGAAGCCTAGCCAGTAACATTCTTTCGTGCCATAGTAATCTCTATTTCTTTCTTCTTATTGTTCTTGGAGTCCCAGCGGAGAAGATTGGGCATGAAAGTGAAAAAGCTAAAACGGGTGAAGGGCCAGGAGGAAAGGCAGGATGTGTAAAGTTCCTGGACAAATAATAATTAGTAATAAAAATAAGAACGAGCACAGCAACAGGTAGTACTTATCACTTATATGCTACGTGCCATACTATGCTGGATGCTTGACAGGATTACCTCGTTCATTCATCCAATTGTTCAGCAGTTACTAATGTGTCAAGCAGCATTCCAGGTACCAAGGGCACAGCAATAAATACAACGAAGTCCTTGCTCTTGTGGAGTTTGCATTCTAGTAGGGAGATAGACAACAAACAAATACGTATGTAACGCCAAGGAGATGAGTGCTAAGAAGGAAAATAAATCTGAGCATGGGAGAGAGGGGGCCGGAGGGTCCCAGGGGAGGTCACTCTGTTGAATAGGTATCTGTCTGCTTTGCAGGCAGTCAACAACAGGCCCTAAGCCTGGGAAGGGCTTCACAATGCATGGTAGGGGATGAAGGCCATGGGGTAGCTAGGGATCCCAGTGAAATGGAGAAGCCACTAGAGATTGTTGAGCAGGGATATATTTTGTGATTATCTTTGAAGGAATCACTCTGCCTGCTTGGTGGAGAAGAGCCTGGGGAAGGGATGGGAGGAGGCGGGAAGACTGGTTCACAGGCTACTCCAATAGTTGAGGAACAGATGGTGATGGCATGAAGCTTGAGCTAAAACTGGAGGAGGTGAGAAATGGTGGGTTTGGGATCTTCTCTGGAGTTATGATGGTGGCAAAATAGCTGATGGACTTGAATGTGGTGTGAGAGCAAGAGAAGAGTCAGGGATGTCATCTAAGTTTTTGGCTGGAGCTCAAACTAAGGGTACCATTTCTAACATGAGTGCCCGACGGAGGAGCTGATCTGGAAATGGAAATCAAGCGTTTGGAGTTGATATACTGCCTTTGTGCTGCTCTCCAGACGTCAGGTGGAGATTTCATAGACAGAGCCGAGTGCCTAAACTAGTCTGGAGCTCAGAGGGGAGGCTCGAGATTGAGATTTAGGAGCCATCAGCAGAAATGTGGTCCCTGAAGTCAGAGGCCTGGATGACCAACAAAGGAGGGAGAAGACGTGAGGTCCAAGAACCAATGTCTCGGTACTCCAAGCTTCACACATAGGAAGGGGCAGATACTGAGGGGAGTTGAAGGAGGGGAGGAAACCAGAAGAGAGTGCTTATTTTGATACCAAATGGAGCAAGTGCACTAATAAGCTGAGTATGATGAGTACTGAGAATTGACCACAGGGTTTAGCAATGTGGATTTCATTAGTCTCAAAACCTTATGTGGTAGACACTGTTATTTTCCTCACCTTTTCCTCTCTCTCATTCTATTTCTCTCTCTCTCTCTCTTCCTTTCTTTCTTTCTTTTTTCTTTCTTTTTTTTTTTTTTGAGATGGAGTCTCACTCTGTTGCCCAGGCTGGAGTGCAGTGGCGTGATCTCAGCTCCCTGCAACCTCCGCCTCCCGGGTGCAAATTCTCCTGCTTCAGGCTCCCAAGTAGCTGGGATTACAAGTGCCTACCAGCATGCCTGGCTTTTTTTTTTTTTTGTATTTTTTAGTAGAGATAGGGTTTCACCATGTTGGCTAGGCTGGTTTTGAACTCCTGACCTCAAGTGATCTCCCCGCCTCAGCCTCCCAAAGTGCTAGGATTATAGGCATGAGCCACCGTGCCCAGCCATTTTCCTCATTTTTCAGAGGAGCAAGCCAAGACTCAGGCTTAAGTAACTTGCCTGTATGGAAAACAGTATGGAGGCTCCTCAAAAAATTAAAAATAGAATACCATATGATCCAGCACCCCCACTACTGGGTATCTATCCAGAGGAAATATAATCAGTATATCAAAGAGATGTCTGCACTCCCATGTTCATTGCAGCACTATTTACAATTGCTGAGAGATGAAATCAACCAAAGTGTCCATCAATGGATGAATGAATAAAGGAGATACGGTATACAAACACTGTGGAATACCATTCAGCCTTTAAAAAGAAGAAAATCTTGTCATTTGCTACAACATAGATGAACCTGGAGAATATTATATTAAGTGAAATAAGTCCGGCATAGAAAGACAAACACCACGTAATCTCACTT
Organism: Piliocolobus tephrosceles; assembly: GCF_002776525.5. Classification (NCBI taxonomy): domain Eukaryota; kingdom Metazoa; phylum Chordata; class Mammalia; order Primates; family Cercopithecidae; genus Piliocolobus; species Piliocolobus tephrosceles. The sequence goes on from NC_045437.1 coordinate 14,435,996, forward strand.
ATATGTGAAATATAAACAAGTCAGAGTCATAGAACTAGAGAGTAGATTGGTGGTTACCATTGTGGGGAAGACTCGGGAGATGCTGGTCAAAGGACATAAAGCTTCATTTGAATGGGAAGAGTAATTTCAGCAAATCCATTGTACATCACGGTAACTACAGTTAATAACATATGTAGTATGTAAGAGAGTAGATTTTAGGGCTGGCCACAGTGGCTCACGCCTGTAATCCCAGCACTTTGGGAGGCCAAAGTGGGAGGATCACGAGGTCAGGAGATCAAGACCACCCTGGCTAATATGGTGAAACCCCCGTCTCTACTAAAAATTCAAAAAAATCAGCTGGGCATGGTGGTGTGCGCCTGTAGTCCCAGCTACTCAGGAGACTGAGACAGGAGAATCACTTCAAGTCAGGAGGCGGAAGTTGCAGTGAGCCAAGATGGAGCCACTGCACTCCAGCCTGGGTGACAGAGTGAGACTCCGTCTCAAAAAAAAAAAAAAAGAGAGAGAGAAAGATTTTAAATGTTCCTACCACAAAAAAGGCAAGTATGTGAGGTAATGCATGTATATATCAGAGGCTGCCAGCTTCATGCCCAGAGCTACTCTGGAAACACACATTTCCCTTCTTCCTACCAGTTGTAGAGTCCTGGGCTTTTTACCTCAGCTCCCAGGTAAACAGCAGCAGTGCTCCAGGGAAGAAGCCTAGCTTACTTCACCTCCGATTGCAGCATGATAGATTCCTGCCGAATTTTCAGAGAATGATTCGAAATGAGGCCAGAGAGAGGATAATGGAGAGCATTTAGGAGAAGCCTGCCTTACCACTTATCTTTGGTTTTAGCTCACGATTGCTTTAAAAATTTCTTATTAGCATGAGAGAGAGAGAGGAAAATAGATTGAAAATAAAAATTTTTTACACCAAAAAATGTAGTGGGAGATTTGTAGGCTTTTCTGCCAAACTGCAGGCTAGAAAACAGATTTGTGGGTAAAACCTAAGCTCTTCATGTTTGTTCTTTCTCATTTTGTCTCTTGTATGCTTAATGCACATTAAAGAAAAGCTAATTAGGCTACAATAGGAACAGCACAAATAATCCTCATTCCTAAACAATGCTATCTATTCACTGCAAAATATTTTGCATGAATAGGAATTTTCTTATTTTCAGGAAAAAAAAATGGTAGCGAATGAATTGCCCTACTTTATATTTTAGTTTCTGACTGCATGTTCTTAAAATGTCTCAATAATCTGAACACATTTTCGAATCTGGGTTTCCCAATCCAAAGCCAAATGGATTGAGAATAGGTTTTCTAGGCCCTTGGTGCCAATACAGTTTTCTGGTTGATAGTTATAACACAAAATATATATATATTTTTTAATTTTTTTGAAGCAGAGTCTCTCTCTGTTGCCCGGGCTGGAGTGCAGTGGTGTGATCTTGGCTCACTGAAACCTCTGCCTACTGGGCTTACGTGGCCCTCCCACCTCACCCTCCCAAGTAGCTGGGACCACAGGCACATGCCACCACACCCAGCTAATTTTTGGTAGAGATGGGGTTTCGCCCTGTTGCCCAGGCTGGTCTCAAACTCTTGAGCTCAAATGAACCACCCACCTCTGCCTCCTAAAATGCTGGGATTACAGGCGTGAGCCACCGCACCTGCCAAGATTCTTAATTGCAGTGTAAATTCATTTCCTAGGGCTTCCACAACAAGTTACCAAACCCTGGGTGGCTTAAACAACAAGATTTCAGGTTCTCGTCACCTGGAGGTCTGAAATCTGGAGTCAAGGAATCAGCAGGGCTCTGCTCCCTCCGAGGGCTCCAGGAGAGAACCTTTCTTTGCTTCTTCCAGCATCTGGTGGCTGCAGGCATTCCCTGGCTTGTGGCAACGTAAATCCTGTTTCTGCTTCTGTCTTTCTATGGTTTCTTCTCTGTGTGTTAAATCTGTCTCTGCCTTTCTCTGATGAGGACACTGTGATTGGATTTAGGGCCCACTCTAAATCTGGGATGGTCTCATTTTGAGATCATTAGTTATGGCTGCAAACACCATTTTCCAAATAAGATCACATTCACAAGTTTTGATGCTTAGGATTTGAATGTGTTTTGAGGTCACCGTATTTTGGAGACATATATTTATGGATCACTATTGGGGTGACCCATAGTGGATCAACATTCCACCCGCTATACCATGTTACCCCTGAAGGTGGTAGGAAGGAATTAGAGATTTGGGGTGTGGTCTTCCTCTGATGTCCACTTCTTAAATGTTTGCACACAATGCCACATTCAACAGAATATCATACACATGTGAAAGTAGTCTAGAGAAACAAATGAGAGATAGAGAACGAGGTGGTTCACTTTGTGGTCCCTCCTTGCAGGTGTCTGGGGCAACAGCAGAGTGGAAAGAGAATGTGTGGATCAGACATACCTGGGTGGAAACTGACTCTGCCAACGACTGGCTGGCTGCAAGACCTTGGCGATTATCCTTAACCTAGCCTCAGTCTCAACTTGTGGTAAGTGAGTCCTAATCCTGACCTCAGAATGTCCTGTCCCTGGGAAATCAGAGGTGCCAAATGTGGAACCCCTTGCACAATGCCTACATGATTCCACAAATGTCAGTGCCTCCCTTCTCTCCGTGCTGAGCCAGGAGGTCTGTCTTCCCACCTGGTACCATTTCAGCATTCAGTTTTTCACCCTTGGAGCTCCCCAGCTACAGGAAGAAGCGGGAGCCCTGGTCTGGTTCCTTGTATCTTTGGCCAGTGAGTCTGCTCAAGCCCTCTGTTCCACCAGGATGCTTCCAGTCCATGTATTCAGTCCTTCCTGTTTGGCTGCCTCTGTCTCTTGCTCAGAGACTGTAGTAGCTTTTCTCATCTGTTCATTAGGACCCCTGGATATTCAGCCTATCTCCTCCATAAGGCATCCAGTAGGCTTGTGAGGAATACAAGGATGAGTCCCATAGTCCTTGCCTGCGGGATGGGACTGTGTTAATGGCTTCTGATGTCTCTAAGCGAGTTCATGAGGGGATCCCAAGCTGGGCTTCGGGAGGCTATGTGTGAAATGGATTTAAAGGGCAAAGAATTGGAAGCAGCAAGGAGTAGGCCTATCTGGCAGTTTAGGAACTGTGGACTGAACGAGGCTGCTGGTAACGGGAAGGAAAAAGAAGGGTCTGGAGATAAGAGCCATAGATTACGCAGTTGATTGGTGCTGGGCCACGGGCCGTCCGAGTGGTACAGGTGATACCATCTTCTCAGCCGTGGCAAATGGTGGGCTGCTCGGCTTGAGGAAGGAGCCTTGGACTACTGTGTGTGAGCCCAGCAGGTCCCCTTATGTCTCTGAGCTCCTCTGTAAAATAATAAACAAATAAATAAAAACACAAAGCCCCAGAAATCATAGGTTGTTTGGAAATACAACTAAAATCATGGGCATAGATCCAAGTAAATGTTATTAAACTCTTTTGTAACATAATATAGGACAATTTTAAGTCAGATACCTCTAGGGCAGAGCCCTTCTCTCTGTTCCACCATCATTATCCTTTAAGACATCTAGAGGAGCAATGAATGTGATCAAATGAATGTAAAGTAATTTCAAATCAGTACCAAGGTTCTGATGCCCGTCATATCCAGTCCAGTTGTTGACTTTTTTCACAAGAAGTGGGCTGGGACAGTGCTTCCCAAACCCTAATCGATTTCCCAATCCTCTGAGGATCTTGTTAAAATTCAGACTTTTATACAGCCACTGTTGGCCAGGGCCCAAAATTCTGCATTTCTAGCAAATTCCCAGATGATACCAATATTGCAGCTCAGAGGACCACACTGAGTGGTAGGAGCGAGGTAGCACCTGGGAGTCAGTCATTTAAATACTCTTGAAAGCTATCAGCTGTGACTTCTCTCTCCTTTTTTCACTGAAAGCTCATCTTTTTTTTTTTTTTTTTTTTTGAGACGGAGTCTCACTCTGTCACCCAGGCGGGAGTGCAGTGACGAAATCTTGGCTCACTGCAACCTCTGCCTCCCAAGTTTAAGCGATTCTCCTGCCTTAGCCTCCCGAGTAGTTGGGACTACAGGCATGTGCCACCACGGCTAACTTTTGTGTTTTTAGTAGAGCCGGGGTTTCACCATGTTGACCAGGCTGGTCTCAAACTCCTGACCTCAAGTGATCCATCTACGTCAGCCTCCCAACGTGCTGGAGTTACCTCACCCGGCTTCATCTTCTTCAGGTCAGAATTGACAGAGAAGAATTTCCTTAAAGCAACTCATATAGAAGGAAGCCAGGGAGGCAAAGGAAAATTACAGAATTGTGGAAAGCCATTTCTTCAAGCAGTTAACACGGTGACCCAGGATTACAGAAAGAAGTTTAGTCTGCCAGACTTTCATCCGCACGTTTTCGGTGTGGCAGTATGACTTGGTCTGATTCTCATCTGAAAGCCTAATTGATCATTTTATTTTGTTTTAGTCTTGTGTCCTGTAAGATTTTCCTTAGATTCCACCTCCTCTGAGAGGCCTCTCCTTTTCTATTTTCTTTTCCTAACTCTCAATCCTCTACAACAGGGACCCCCAGTGCCCAGGGTTGTGGACCTGTACTGGTCTGTGGCCTGTTAGGAACCCAGCTGCACAGCAGGAGGTGAGTGGCAGGCAAGTGAGCATGACCGCCTGAGCTCCGCCTCCTTCACATCGGTGGTGGCACTGGATTCTCATAGGAGTGAAAACCCTATTGTGAACTGCACTTGCAAGAGACGCAGGTTGCATGCTTCTTATGAGAATCTAACTAATGCCTGATGATCCAAGGTGGAACAGTTTTATCCTGAAACCAGCCTCCCCTACTCCGTCCGTGGAAAAATTGTCTTCCACGGAACCGGTCCCTGGTGCCAAAAAGGTTGGGGACCTCTGCTCTATAATCTCCTTGGCCTCCAGTGTCTGCCTGTATCTGGCCACTCTTTTATGGTTCTCCTTCAGAGCGTAGTCTCCTTGAAGGCAAAAAGGAGACGCTAGCCCCTGTAGTCAGGGGTCTTAGAGAATGTCTGGCGTATTCATAGACACTCCAGGTCTAGTGACAGTTGTATCAATAGTTACAAATTTGTTGAAGCGAAGACCCATTGCTAATCCTCATTTAATCCTAACATCTGGATGAATTTTTGCTGTCTCTCCATTTTGTAGACACGGCAGTGGCAGTTTAGAGAGGTTAAGGAAGCTACTTGGGTCACGCCCTTGTCAGCTGGAGGAGCTGAACCTTGGATGCAGGAGTATCTGTCTCTGCTGTCTGAACTCTTCCTAACTGCTTTGGAATGACAGAGTGAGGAAACGCGCCCAATGTGAATTTTGTGTTCACCATTACCTGCAAAACGTCAGTGGCTAATCCCAACTTTGGCTGACCGTCCTGATATCTGGAGCAATGGTTCCTAAATTTTGGTCCATGGTCCATTGCCAGCTTCGGACCAAGGATTCACCAGTCTTTGATGTGAGGAAAATAAGAACATAAAATTGGCCTGGCGCAGTGGCTCACAGCTGTAATCCCAACAATTTGGGAGGCTGAGGCTGGCGGATCACCTGAAGTTGGGAGTTTGAGACCAGCCTGACCAACATGGTGAAACCCCATCTCTACTAAAAATACAAAAATTAGCTGGGCGTGGTGGCACACACCTGTAATCCCAGCTACTCAGGAGGCTGAAGCAGGAGAATCACTTGAACCTGGGAGGTGGAGGTTGCAGTGAGCTGAGATCACGCCCCTGCACTCCAGCCTGGGTGACAGGGTGAGACTCCATCTCAAAACAAACAAACACCCCATAAAATTACATTTATTAAATTAAATAACTGCCTTAACTACGAGATCATGTTCATTCATTTTTGAGAGTCAAGTGACCCTTCCTTTCATGAAATAATGGTGATACCCTGAGGTCAGGAGTTCAAGACCAGCCTGGCCAACATGGCAAAACCCTGTCTCTACTAAAAATACAGAAATTAGCGGTGTGTGGTGGCAGGTGCCTGTAATCCCAGCTACTCGGGAGGCTGAGGCAGGAGAATTGCTTGAACCTGGGAAGTGGGTGGGGAGGGGGTTGCAGTGAGCCGAGATCACACCACTGCACTCCAGCCTGGGCAACAGAGCAAAACTCCATCTCAAAAATAAATAAATAAATTAAATAAATAAATAAATGAATAAATAGAATAATGGTGATAGGAATTCATAGTTTTTTGTTGTTGTTTTTGTTTTTAAGTGCTCTTACTTGGCAAAATAAACTTATCATACTGAGTTGAAATCCCACTTTTTTTTAGACTACTGTGGAATCCCAATGCCTGAGAATGATTGCTGTGGAGAAAGGAGGAAGCAATAAAGTCCTGGGCCTCTGAGAGCAAACAGGGAGGTGCCTTTAACGGATGATTTTAGTGGAGACTGCAATAACAGTTCCTGCTCATAAATATCACCCTTTCCACTGTGCCCAGATTACTTTGAGTAGCCCTTGAAAATAGGACCTAAAATTCATGAAAGAACTTCCCCTTTTATTTAAACAAAATGATTGAGGGCTTCATCTTTGAAACAATTCTGTTCAGATGGGCAACCTGCTAGGGTAACTTGGATGGGAAAAGGATGTGGGTGTTGTGTGCCTTTCTCCCACTGGCACATTGTCTCAGTCCCTTTGGGCTGCTGTAACAAGATACATAGACTGAGTGCTTTGACACAACAGATATTTATTTCCCATAGTTCTGGAGGCTAGGAAGTTCAAGATCAAAGTGCCCATAGTTTTGGTGTTTGGTGAGGGCTCGATCTCGTCCTCAAAGGTGGTGCCTTCTTGTGGTGTCCACACAGCAGGAGGGGTGAACAGCTTCCCTCAGGCTTTTCTTTTCGCTCTTGTTGCCCAGGCTGGAGTGCAGTGGTGCCATCTTAGCTCACTACAGCCCCTGCCTCCTGGGTTCAAGTGATTCTCCTGCCTCAGCCTCCCAAGTAGCTGGGATTGCAGGCATGTGCCACCATGCCTGGCTAATTTTGTATTTTTAGTAGAAATAGGGTTTCACCATGTTGGTCAGGCTGGTCTGGAACTCCTGACCTCAGGTGATCCACCTGCCTTGGCCTCCCAAAGTGGTGGGATTACAGGTGTGAGCCACCATGCCTGGTCAAGGCCTTTTTTTAGAAGACCCCAATCTCGTTTCTGAGGGTGGAGCCCTCATGACATCATCATCTCCCAAAGACCTCACCTCCTAATGCCATCACCTTGGTGATTAGGTTTCAACATATGAATTCTGTGGGGACATAAACATTCAGACCATAGCACACAGGTGACTTAATTTTCTTGGAAATGATAGGAGACTTTTGCTTGGGGAGCACGCATTTCTAAAGGATTTGAGCAAGGCAGCCGGAATTTCTGTGTAGGGGGATGGATAGGACGTGAGGGGGTTGGGTGTGGGGAGACCAGAGCACTGCCTAGGAAGGCCAAGGGTATTTAGCTGAGAGAACAGGGGTAGTGAGAGAAAGTCTTACATGAAGAGGATGTCCAGAGGCATATTGAACAAGTGCAAAAAGAGACAATAAAAGGATAGGGAAACCAGATTTTACCTGTTGATCTACCTTGAAGCAAAAACCCAAACCAAAATAAACACAGAAACCAAAAAGCAAAACTCCCACAATGTCATCAGAAATGGGCTATTTCCACATGGAGTGGCAGATGAGCTGATGGAATTCTTACCGTTTCTCTATTTCAGGAAGAATAGAGTCATGGGGGATGTGTCTTTCTCACTGTGTTCATATCATTGTCTGATGATTAGAATGACTGACATGATAAATGCAGGTAATTACAACCCTTTTCTTACACACATTTCACAACATTCAGCCCTACACAACAGAATTGATCTTGTATTCACGACTGCAAAAAGAATATCCTTGTATGGCTGGGTATGGTGCCTCACGCCTGTAATTCCAGCACTTTGGGAGGCCGAGGTGGGTGGATCACCTGAGGTCAGGAGTTTGAGACCAGCCTGGCCAACTTGGTGAAACAATGTCTCTACTAAAAATACGAAAATTAGCTGGGCATGGTGGTGGGCACCTGTAGTCCCAGCTGCTCAGGTGGCTGAGGCAGAATTGCTTGAACCCAGGAAGCAGAGGTTGCAGTGAGCCAAGATCGAGCCATTGCACTCCAGCCTGGGTCACAAGAATGAAACGCCACCTCAAAAAAAAAAAATAATAATAATAATCCCTGTATAATGCAGTAGATCACAGAATGTAATGTAGTTATCCATGTACCATGACCCTAGAAAGGGCTTGGTGTGTGGCTGATCTCTTCTTTATTGCCCCCTGGGTGAGTCAAGAAACTCTGACACACTTTCTAGCAAGTAGTATTCACCATCACGATAGTATAACTACCATTCGCTGCTAAGTAGTGCAAAAATTAAAAAAGAAAACTGCCTTTTTGAGGTAACAAGCTTTAGAGCAACAGCAGATTGTATGTGATTATAGCAACTGAAACGATTTTGCCATGTAATGGGCTTATGATGTCTGTTGTATAGTGGCTTTTTTTCTGAGCCATATAAAGTTAAAATTAGCAATGGTCAAGTATCAAATCTGCTGGCATTTCACATCTGTAAATGTTTCAGTAATTAAAAGGAGACAAGGACTCTGGCTGTCAAAGGAAAGAATGACCCAGGAATGAATATATATATATTTGAAACTGAGACTTGCTCTGTCACCCAGGCTGGTGCAATCTTGGCTCACTGCTACCTCCGCCTCCTGGGTTCAAGCAATTCTCCTGTCTCAGCTTCCCCAGTGGCTGTGACTAGAGGCATGTGCCACCACGTCTGGCTAATTTTTGCATTTTTAGTAGAGGCGGTGTTTCACCATATTGGTCAGGATGGTCTGGTCTCCAACTCCTGACTTCAGGTGATCCACCTGCTTGGGCCTCCCAAAGTGCAGGGATTACAGGCATGAGCCACCATGCCCAACTTTTTTTTTTTGAGACAGAGTCAGAGTCCTGACCCAGGACAGTCTCACTTTTCTCCACTGAGGCAGGGGAGAGGCGAGGCCATAAAGAGGGCAATAAGATAAGGATAGGAGGCAGCAGAGGATTTCAGGGTGTAGACTTTAGAGTCGCACTGTCTGGGTTTGGGTCCAGCTCGGCCTCTTATCAGCTGTGTGACCTTGAGCAAGTTACCTAACCTCTCCACGCCTCATTCCCCCAAGTGAAAACAGAATAACCATGGTACTAAGTCATAACGTTGTTGTGAGAATTAAACAAGTTTATAAGGTGGTTGTGTTCGGCATACTATGCATATTGAATGTTTGCTACTTCTGGAGGAGGCATAGCAAGAAAACTGCTCTGGTGTAAAGGTGCAGGGCAGATTGGAGGGTGCCTGCGAAGTGGTGTCGTTGTCTGGGCTAAATACCTGAGATTGTTGTCTCGTGGCCGTAGAAAACTAGGATGCAGACACACAAAGAGTGAGGTTCAGAGTAATAGAAAGTCTAATAGAAAGAGAAGAGCTCTTTGCGGCAGAGAGGGGTCGCAGAGAAAGGGGTTGCTGCTTCCACAGTGAAATGCAGAGCATTTTATAGATGAGCTTGAGGAGGCAGTGTCTGATTTACATAGGGCACAAAAGATTGGTTGGACCAGGTGCGTCATTTGCATAGGGTGTGAAAAACAGGTTAGGGCTAGGTATGTCATTTGCATAGGACATGACAACCTGGCCACCCTCACCCTGATACTTTATTATGCAGACGGATTCTCCATCTGTCTGGAGCCATGTTTTTTTTTGAGACGGAGTCTCGCTCTGTAGCCCAGGCTGGAGTTCAGTGGTGTGATCTCGGCTCACTGCAACCTCTGCCTCCCGAGTTCAAGCTATTCTCCTGCCTCAGCCTCTTGAGTACCTGGGATCACAGGCGCACCACCACCGCACCTGGCTAATTTTTGTATTTTTAGTAGAGATGGGGTTTCGCCTTGTTGGCCAGGCTAATCTTGAATTCCTGACTTCAGGTGATCCACTTGCCTCCGCCTCCCAAAGTGCTGGGATTACAGGCCTTTGCCACCGCGCCTGGCTGCCTGTTTCTTTACTGCACACATGGTGACAAAAGGAAGAGGGAGCCTCTATGTTGAATATACCTGGACCCCAGGTAGCCCTTTTCTATTGGCACAGCAGCCAGCGTTCACTGGTGCAAGCTTCCAGCTTGCTTATCTATGTTAACAGCTCGATTTTTCAGGTTACTCTTTGTTAGAAAATAAGTAATTTTGGGGACTGTTTTTGTTCAAAGGGAAATTCCGGCCGGGCAAGGTGGCTCACACCTGTAATCTCAGCACTTTGGGAGGCCGAGGTGGGCGGATTGCCTGAGCTCAAGAGTTCGAAACTGACCTGGGCAACATGGCGAAACCTGGTTTCTACTAAAAGGAAAAAAAAATTAGCCGGGCGTGGTGGCGGCTGCCTGTAATCCCAGTTCCTCGGGAGACTGAAGCAGGAGAACTTGAACTCGGGAGGCAGAGGTTTCCATGAGCGGAGATTGCCCCACTGCACACTCCACCCTGGGCGAGACAGCGAGACTCTGTCTCAAAAACAAAAACAAAAAAGGCTGGATGCGGTGACTCACATCTGTAATCCCAGCACTTTGGGAGGCCGAGGCAGGCGGATCACGAGGCCAGGAGATCAAGACTATCTTGGCTAACACGGGGAAACTGCGTCTATACTAAAAATACAAAAATAAAAAAAAAAAAATAAAAAATAAAAAAAATTAGCAGAGCGTGGTGGCGGGCGCCTGTAGTCCCAGCTACTCGGGAGGCTGAGGCAGGGGAACTGCTTGAACCCGGGAGGTGGAGCTTGCAGTGAGCCAAGATCGCGCCACTGCACTCCAGCCTGGGCCACAGAGAGAGACTCCGTCTCACAAAAAAAAAAAAAAAAAAAAAAGGAAATTCCACCGAGGGCTCTGTTGCCCTGACTATCTGCTTAAACAATTTCTTTCTAGCTCCTGTATCACCTGGTCAGGGACCTCTGGGTCCTCGCACCACCTTCACGGCATCACAGAGGGCCCTCCGGACCGTAAGCAAGAAACCCAAGTCTGGGGAGCGGAAGCGTCGTTTTCACCAGACTTAGCAGTATCCTCCCTCTTTTTCTCTACGGTTTATATTGTTGGTGTTTTAAATGTAAAGACGTTTTTCCTGATTATGAAGGTCCGGAGTAACTGCAGCACTATTTGTAATAGCTAAACATTGGAAACAACCTAAATGAATCATTCCCATAAATGTTCATTTCCCCATAAGGGAATGAACAAGCTAATTATGGGATATTTGTTTGAGAAATACTCCACAGCAGTTAAAATAAATGAATTGGTTCAATACAGAGCATCCTGAGTGGCTCTCAAAAATCTAATGTTTAGTGAAAAAAAGTAAATCACAGTGTGATAAAATTTGTGTAAGTTTTGAAGAACACCAAAAGGAACACTATGGGATGTTTATGAAGGCAGAAACTTCTAGGAAAGTGTGCAGACAGTCCTGGTACGGTGCCTCATGTCTGTAATCCCAGCACTTTGGGAGGCTGAGGTGGGCGGATCACTTGAGGTCAGGAGTTTGAGACCAACCAGGCCAGCATGGTGAAACCCCATCTGTACAAAAATACAAAAATTAGCCGGGCGTGCTGGCGTGTGCCTGTAGTCCCAGGTACTTGAGAGGCTGAGGCACGAGAATTGCTTGAATCCAGGAGGTAGAGGTTGCAGTGAGACAAGATCATACCATTGCACTCCAGCCTGGGCGCCACAGCGAGACTCTGTCTCAAAAAAGAAAAGTGTGCAAACACAGACTAAATGGCTACGTGCTGAAGAAGAGAGGGGTCTGGAATGGGGAGCAAAGAAGACTGAAACTCCATCAATGATGTTCTATTCCTTTATTAGATACTTGAAGCAGAAACAACAGTTAATTCTGCATAGGGGAGTCATTATTTTTCTGTTTAAAACTTTCCCCTATTAAAAACTTTTTCATGCCCATACTAGAAAATTTAGAAAATACATTTATTTTTATTTATTTATTTATTTATTTATTTTGAGACAGAGTATTGCTTTGTCGCCCAGGCTGGAGTGTAGTGGCGTGATGTTGGCTCACTGTAAGCTCCACCCCTGGGTTCACGCCGTTCTCCTGCCTCAGCCTCCCCAGTAGCTAGGACTACAGGCGCCACCACCACGCGCAGCTAATTTTTGTATTTTTTTTTTTTTTTTTAGTAGAGACAGAGTTTTACCGTGTTAGCCACGATGGTCTCGATCTCCTGATCTTGTGATCCACCTGCCTCGGCCTCCCAAAGTGCTGGGATTACAGGCATGAGCCACTGTGCCCAGCCTATTTTTATTTTTTATTATACTTTAAGTTCTAGAATACATGTGCAGAAAGTACAGGTTTGTTACATAGGTATACATGTGCCATGGTGATTTGCTGCACCCATCAATCCGTCATCTACATTAGGTATTTCTCTTAATGCTATCCCTCCCCTAGTCCCCCACATCCCGACAGGCCCTGGTGTGTGATGTTCCCCTCCCTGTGCCCACGTGTTGTCATTGTTCAACTCCCATTTATGAGTGAGAACATGTGGTGTTTGGTTTTCTGTTCCTGTGTTAGTTTGCTGAGAATGATGGTTTCCAGCTTCATCCATGTCCCTGCAAAGGACATGAACTCATCCTTTTTTATGGCTGCATAGTATTCCATGGTGCATATATGCCACATTTCCCTTATCCAGTCTATCATTGATGGGCATTTGGGTTGGTTCCAAGTCTTTGCTATTGTGAACAGTGCTGCAATAAAAAAAAAAGGGGGGGCAGGGGCTGGGCGAGGTGGCTCATGCCTGCAGTCCCCACACTTTGAGAGGCTGAGGTGGGTGGATCACCTGAGGTCAGGAGTTTGAGACCAGCCTGGCCAACATGGTGAAACCCCATCTCTACTAAAAATACAAGAACAAAAACAAATTTATCTGGGCATGGTGGCAGGCTCCTGTAATCCCAGCTACTCAGGAGGCTGGGGTAGGAGAATCGCTTGAACTTGGAAGGCAGAGGTAGCAGTGAGCCAAGATCGTGCCATTGCACTGCAACCTGGCAACAAGGGCGAGGCTCTGTCTCAAAAAAAAAAAAAAAGAAAAAAGGAAAAGAAAAGAAAAGAAAAAAGCATAAAAAGTAAGTAACTAGCATTTAGATGTAATGACCATCATCACTTTTCTCTGCTGTGATGTGTGTAGATGTGCATTTGAAATTGTAGTGTGTATATAGTTTGGTAAATTGCCTTTTAAAACATAATGTATTATATTTTCCTATGTTAAATGTTCTATAAACACATGCTTAGCAGCAGCTACAAAATAGTTCATCTTCTGTACACACCGAAATTTATTCTATCATTTTTCTATAGGTAGATATACAAACTGTTTCCAACCTTTTGTCACTATAAATAATGGGCTGTGAACATGTACATTTCTGATTATTTCCTTAAGATACATTTCTCTCTACATATTTTTATATAGATATATTTATATTTAATATATATTTTTTCTCTATATATTTCTATATTTCTAGGAAGAAATGCTGGCCAGACAGGTTCAAAATATATGGGCATTTTTAAGGCAATTGATACACATTGTCAAACTGGTTTCCCAAAAGGTTGAATCAATTTAAGCTTCTTTAGTTGGGTATCAAGTCGCCTGAACTCACCCCACCTCTATAGCTAATTTGTTTTTCCTGGGCCTCTGGGCTTATTTTCTTTTGGATTTCCTCTAGCAGTGGTTCAGACCTCAGGAAGGGAGTGGCTTCTGGCTGGAGAACAGGCTTGGTGGGCGATTTCCCTAATATTTGCTCCTGTGGGAACCTCAAAGCCAACCCCCTCCCTCCCATGATTTCAGTCACTTCCAGTCATTAGGTTGAAGGCCTGTCTTGTTACTGCTCACCACCTCCTACGCTGTGGCTAACACATGTACTGGACTCCTTCAGAGAGGAAGGACAACCCGTTATTTGGTAGTTTGCTGTGTTATAGGAAGCTAAGGACAATACTCAGCAAAAACACAGATTCACCCTGAGTGACGGTCCCTCTCTAACTGTCATAATCCAGCCCTGATGTTCACTGTCACTGGCAAACATCCTTTCCAAATGGGAACACTGCTCCCTATCTGAAATTGATTCTAGTGAAGGGGCCACTGATGAGTATCATCTGGCTCAGCAGGAGAACAAACGGGTTAGTCCTGGTCTGTTAACATTTACAGATATTTGTTATCACCCACATTCCGGGGAATTTGTTGACATAAGCCCCAACTATTTTGAAAGAGCATTCCACCTTGGGATACTGTACTGCTTTTAAACTTGTGTCTATATAAGGCAGTAATTATTTGCACATTCAATGGTAAGATTTCCATCCATTCAACATTTAAAGTAAAAGAGTAGCTGCCTCCCACTGTTCTCAGGATAAATAGCTACAACCTCACCATGAGCCACAAGCCTGTCTGGTTTCCTCTCATGAGAACGCTCCTCTCCCGCCAGCTCGACTTTCTTTCTGGATCTCAAACACAGCACGTTCCCCCAGCCTTGGGGTCTTTGCATGTGCGATTTCCTTTGCCTAGAGTGGTCTCCTTCCTCCTAGAAACTGCTCCTGACTCAGCAGATTCCACTCCAGCACCCTCCTTTGCCCAGTCTTATTAGAATCCTTTGGAGGAACTCCAAAACCCCATCTACAGGCAAGGCTTCCCTGATGCCCCAGACGAGGTCTGGACTCTGGTTTATATTATCACAGCATCTGGTGGTTTTGCTTTTGGTGCTTTGCAATTTGTAATTCTATGTTTATCTGTGTCATCAGAGTTGAATGTCTGTCTCTCTCATTGGTATATGAGGTCTAGGCAGGAAGGGACAGCTTTTTCTTATCACCAAAAGCACGTGGCCACCAGCACGATGCTGACCAGATAGGTGCTGAATTGATGCTTGCAAATGAGTAAATGGATATTGACATGCTGCAGCTGATGGCTGGGGAGGGGTTAGTGGGGTGACTGAGTGTCCTGGCATGCAGTGTTTTTTCTATTTTATTTTTATTTTTTGCAGGGGGATACATTATTTCTCATGCCATATAAGAGTGCCTCTCAGGGTGGAGACTTTTTTTTTGAGACAGAGTCTCGTTCTGTCACCCAGGCTGGAGTGCAGTGGTGCAATCTCGGCTCACTGCAAGCCCTGTCTCCCAGGTTCAAGCAATTCTCTGCCTCAGCCTCCTGAGTGACTGGGATTACAGGTGCGCACCACCAGGCCCAGCTAATTTTTGTATTTTTAGTAGAGATGGGGTTTCACCATCTTGGCCAGGCTAGTTTAGGATAATATCTTACATTTTCTTCATCCTAAGACACCACTGACTTTAAGATGATCATCATTTAATAATAACTTTTCAGTGAAAAAAATCCAAACCAGACCAAATAAATAAATAAATAAGATAAAACACCTCACTATAGCTCCTGCATGTTGATTTTAAAACACATATTGATTGTAAAACATACCCAATTTCCAGGCATGTTAACATGTTAAAAAAAAATGAACATCTTTAGAATTTAGACAAAACGTGGCAATGCCTACCCAAAAGGATGACGGTCCAAAGAGATGATGCATGGTCATCATTTTGCCGTGTGCCTGGTATACCTGAAGCATTTATTACTGTGAATACTATCTTTTCCTTTGAAAGGGTTCACTTGTTTTCAGCCTGTGGGTTGTGTATTCCCAAGGATGTTAAAGGGCTCATGTCTTCTATTTCTTTATAAATTCCATCTCCCCTGCCCCCGCTCAGTATTTGGTAAGCTGTGGTGAACACACCGTAGATGTCAGTAGTGGAGACTGATGGAGGTATCTGTGCCATGAAGAGAAAGGCTGTTTTGGACCCTGCTTCCTGCTTGGGAGGAGTGAAGGGAAAGAAGCCAAAAAGTGGGGAACTGGCCTTCCTCAGCCCGTCTGTGCTCAGGATCTGGCTCCTTTGCTAAACAATCAAGGGAAGAAAAGCCCCCTGTTTGGTGGGACTGCGTTCTCTGTTGTGGTCAGGATGTTATTGTTGTCTTTTCTGTGTTTTCACGGAATAACATTACAGCATGTTTATTCTCAGAGATCTTTGTTGGCTGTTTCCAGTCCCACTGCCACTGCCTGGCCCAGGCCTTCATGACTTCTTGCTTGTCCCATGCAGTTGCCTCCCAGAGAGTTTCCTGCTGGTAGACATTCCTCTCTGCAGCCAGCCCGATTTAATTCAGACGAGATCAGGCGTGTTTGGGGTGGTACGGCAATAGACTGACCCAATTTAATTCAATTCCATATAAATGAGTGAGGTACTGTCGCTGGGTTCATCATCTAAGTTGTGAAGTTGCTCATCTCACTCCCCTGGTCTCCTGCAGAGACTGGTTAAGCTGCAAATGCTGGTAGAAAGCATTATTCTCGTGAACATGTAGAGAGTAAAGTACGGCCTGGTGAACAAAGCTTTGCTTCCTGAAGTTGGGTCTCATTCCAACATCCTTGCGTTCCTTCTCTTCTCAGCCTTGATTTGTTCCTGACTTCCTGCCCAGCCTCAGGGTCTTGTTTGGTCAAGCCTCAGTTGCCTCTGATTTCTGGAAAAATCTCCTTTGCTTTTATCTCACTCAGCACACTGTCTAAGCTTGCCACACAGCACATGATTCCATTTTCCTATTTTGGAATATACTCAGACAAGCGCAAAGCTGATTTCTTTTCTAGACTATAAACTCCTTGAGAGCAGGGGCTCCATCTCATTTACCTTTATGTTGTAGTTTTTACATGGAGCATGCATAAAATGAGGAAGTTGTTTAATGGTGACTGAAACATCAAAAGGAATGTATTATAGGGTTTCAGCTCAGGTGCTGAAAAGCAGTAACAAGATATTTCTTTTTCTTCTTCTTCTTCTTTTTTTTTTTTTGAGATGGAGCTTCCCTCTTGTTTCCCAGGCTGCAGTGCAATGGCACAATATCGGCTCACTGCAACCTCCGCCTCCCAGGTTCAAGCAATTCTCCTGCCTCAGCCTCCTGAGTAGCTGGGATTACAAGCACGTGCTACCACGCCCAGCTGATTTTGTCTTTTTAGTAGAGATGGGGTTTCTCCCTGTTGGTCAGGCTGGTCTCAAACTCCCGACTTCAGGTGACCCACCCGCCTTGGCCTCCCAAAGTGCTGGGATTACAGCCATGAGCCACCGCGCCCAGCCATAACAAGGTATTTCTTACGTGTCCCATAAATTAAATCTGTGGAAAAACGAACCCTACACAGTGAAGGGATCTTTCTTTTGCAACAATCATTTCTTTTTTTGTGTGTTCTTCCTTTGAACTAATGTGATGGTGCAAAGGGGCCTTTCTTTTCTCTGATGGACAGAGGAGGGATGTATATACTGTCAGATATACTATTTTAGCAATGCGTCCATTCATGCATGTATCCAGTGCTCAGAGTGCAGCCAGTATATATTTTAAAACCAACACTAGTGCTTTATGAAGGGTGGGTTGAATTCAGACGCAGGCGAAAGGAGGCAAAGGCAGGATCAGCTATGGCTTGGTGACCTGGACTTAGGTCCCAGATGGGTGAGGCCAAGCCTCGCTGTCTTCTTCTCAGCAGTGGTTCCAGGGGCACAGTGTGAGAATGCTAAACAACCTCACCCTTCAGAACTACCAGCTTTCAAGAAAACAGGTAGCACAGAGAATGGCTCTAAGCCAATGATCTTGTGGCATCTGGAAGCGGAAATTCAGTGTTTCAGGGTGCGCTAACAAAATAACTCGGTAAGCAACGTAGCCTGTTGGGGTTTCCATGTTACATTTTATGGATTCCTCAAGTTTTAGGTGATTTTTTTGAAAATAATAATTTATGGCACATTTAAAACTTATGTATGGATGTAATTTCTAAATCCAATTTCTTCTTTTTTTTTTCAGTAACCAAATTAGATTGCCATCTTTATCTCGTGGCAGACACGTGTTTCCACGTGCAAATAATCACCCAACAAAAAATGATTTGGTTTTACTGCCTGATAGATGATTTCCAGATTTTTGAAAATTATCAAAAAGTCAAAATAGCAATTTAAAATTTTTTAAAAAGTGGAAAAGCCTTTGTAAATATTTGAATAGGGTCAGGGGTCAATGGATGTGGGTTTCAACCTCAGTGTGGAGTGGATTGAACTTCATGGTCTTGAGCATCTTTCCTCCTCTCAGTATCTGCCTCTGCAGATATAAAACAGAAACGAAGATGACAGACAGCCCCTACACACTGAAAGGATGTGAAGTAAATAAAATAATGCATGGAAACATATCCTTAGACCAATGGTCACTTCTAGGTTTGAATTAAAACATGATCCTAAGTTGTCTTAGGTGCTGTTCTTTCTGCATACATCCCTTATAAAAGATTTCTTTCTCAGTGACAGATGACGAGTAGCCATCTGTCAAAAACTATTCTGTAAAATTCATTTATCTTTCCATCCTTCTCTGCATCGTTGCCTTTATTTTTCAGGCACTGTAAAAGTGGCCTCATTTTCAATGGCAGTCGTTACTAGAGGGGTCATCCTGTCTGTGTGTGTTCCATGTCACCCCTACCTGCTGGTAGCCGTGAGTGGGTCCCCAGTGCTGCAGACATGGTTTTCTCTTCTCAGTGCTGGCCTCATGGGTAATGATAAGCCCTAGAATTGCTCCAAGGCAAAGAGGTTTTAGGGCAAGACCCTCTCTAGTCTAATTTTTCTTGCATTATTTCTACTGGATGCTAACAGAAACCAGCAGGTGAGTAACCTCTTATCAACCTTTGGGAAATGCCTACCTGGTTTCCTAGGTAGAAGCTATTCGATGAGAAATGTCATTCTGTAGTTCTTTCTGAGTTTTGCGATTTTTATCAGAGCCAAGTTATTTGCCTTAAGGACTTTTCCAGACCCATTACTTTCCTATAAAATATCCTCAATTGAAACAATACACTTCTCATTATGTAGTTACTTTCATTGCTGGAGACTCAAAAATACTTGAAAAATCTTTTAGACCCCTCTTCAAGGACTATTTTTACCATTGTAAAATTTACATATGGTGATATATAGCAACTGTTTTAATAGCTTACAGCCATATTAATAAAATCTAGACATAATAAGACAAAAAGGATTATATCTCAATAATAGTGCAGTGCTCACTTAGAAATGCTGAATAATCACTCTGGCTGGAATTGGAGCAGCAAAGGCATTATTTGAAGAGCATTATATGATGCCTAATGACCTACAGAAAGTATGACCGAGCTTTCTATCTAATTGGAAAAAAACCCTTCCTTCTTATCGGGTTTGTGGGGACAATGCTGCTGAATGCCACATTTTCTCATTTGCCTTTTTATTTTTATTTATTTATGTATTTAATTATTTTATTATACTTTAAGTTCTAGCGTACATGTGCACAACGTGCAGGTTTGTTGCATTTGTATACATGTGCCATGTTGGTGTGCTGCACCCATTAACTCGTCATTTACATTAGGTATATCTCCTAATGCTATCCCTCCCCCTTCCCCCTCCCCACAATAGGCCCCGGTGTGTGATGTGCCCCTTCCTGTGCTTCAGCAAAATCAATGTGCCTTTTTCTTACACTTACATAAAGGATGCCAGCTTTAGGGTAGATCTCATATAATCACTGGTGAAGTATTGCATCTCAACCCCTTCCTCCTAGACTGCAAAGCCCATCTTTGAAGGATTCCAACCTTATCTACCCAGAGGTCTGCTTAATCCACTGGAACGGCCAACCTTACAGGGGATGTGATATGAGGGCTAACCTAGCCTAATGCTTTATCACTCTAGTCTCGCCAAAAACCCACTACCATCATTCAAAATAATCCTTTGTAAATTTCAGCACTGGTATGGTTTGGATATGTGTCCCCACCCAAACTTCATGTTGAGTCATAATCCCCAGTGTTGGCGGTGGGGCTTGGTGGGAGGTGACTGGATCATGTGGGCAGATGTCTCATGAATGGTTTAGTAGCATCCTCTTGGTACTGCCCTCAGGATAGTGAGTGAGTTCTCATGAGATCGGCTCATTTAAAATTGTGTAGCACCTCCTCACCCGCTCTCTTACTCCTGCTCTGGCCATGTGAGGTGCCTGGTCCCACTTCACCTTCTGCCATGATTGCAAGTTTTCTGAGGCCTTCCCAGAAGCTGAGCAGATGCCAGCATCATCCTGCCTGTACAGCCTGCAGGACTGTGAGCCACTTAAACTTTTTTATTACAAATTACCGGGTCTCAGGTATTTCCTTAGAGCAATGCAGGAATGGACTAATACAAGCACATTTTCTTTAATATATTTAAAATTGTGACATCTGTAATCCCAGCACTTTGGGAGGCCGAGGCGGGCAGATCACCTGAGGTCAGGAGTTCAAGACCAGCCTGGCCAATATGGTGAAACCCTGTCTCTACTGAAAATTCAAAACCATTGGCTGGGCATGGTGGCAGGTGCCTGTAATCCCAGCTACTTGGGAGGCTGAGGCAGGAGAATGGCTTGAACCTAGGAGGTGGACGTTGCAGTGAGCCGAGATTGCACCATTGCACTTCAGCCTGGGCAACAAGAGTGAAACTCTGTCTCAAAAAAAAAAATTGTGTTATAGCAAGTCATTTTTTAGTATTACATGTGAGTAGAGGAAACTATTTGCTCTATGTGAGTGTATACTGCTATACTATATCGTTAGAAAAGGAACCTCCACAAGGACTTGCTCTAGCAAAATGGGCTTTTCTAGAACCAATATTTTTTACTTAAAAATAGTTGATAAGTCAGTGTTTAATTCCATCCACCCTTCCCCCAGTGGAAAGACTTCCTGGGCATTAAGAATATTTTGTAATGGCCAGGCGTGATGGCTTACGCCTGGCCTGTAATCCCAGCACTTTGGGAGGCCGAGGCAGGGGGATCACGAGGTCAGGCGATTGAGACCATCCTGGCTAACACAGTGAAATCTCGTCTCTACTAAAAATACAAAAAAAAATTAGCCGGGCCTGGTGGTGGGAGCCTGTAGTCCCAGCTACTCGGGAGGCTGAGGCAGGAGAATGGTCTGAACCTGGGAGGTGGAGCTTGCAGTGAGCCAAGATTGCACCACTACACTCCAGCCTGGACGAAAGAGGGAGACTCCGTCTCAAAAAAAAAAAAGAATATTTTGTAATTACATAGTTATTTTATTCTTAGGATGTCAGTGCCTGAAATAATTCATTCCAATAGAGAAAGAATGTTTCCTTTCAACTTTAGCAGTAAATTATGATTTTTACTTAAGATTGAAATCAAGTTGATGATAATTGTGTGGCTGAAATACCCAGAGTCTTTTATGTTTTTACCATGCATTTTAACAAAGGCTTTATATTGGTCTTAGTATTGTCCAACTGGTATATATACATATTTAGTTAGTATTTAGAGAGTCTCGCTCTGTCACTCAGGTTGCAGTGCAGTGGCTTGATCTTGGCTCACTGCAACCTCCGCCTTCCAGGTTCAAGCGATTCTCTTGCCTCAGTCTCCTGAGTAGCTGGGACTACAAGTGGGCGCCACCACGCCTGGCTAATTTTTGTATTTTTAGTATAGATGAGGTTTCACTGTGTTGGTCAGGCTGGTCTTGAACTCCTGACTTTGTGATCCGCCCACCTTGGCCTCCCAAAGTGCTGGGATTACAGGCGTGAGCCACCATGCCTGACCTGGTATATTTTTACCCAAGGACTAGATTATTCGTTGCTAGTGGGTAAGGAAAACAACTTAAAGTTCCTTTGCAAGTTGTCTTTCAGCACATGGAGTGGTGGGAGTGCAGTCCATACTTACCGTAGGAGATAAGCCAGATGTGTGGCACTGAAATGGAACATCTGTCAGCATTTGATTGTGTCATAGACAATGCCCTTGCCACACCTGTATGTTAATGCGCGAAGAAAAACTGTGACGTGTATTTAATGGAATGTAGGTGTGCCAAATGAAAACAAGAATTTAAGGATTCTGGAGATCATATTTATACTTGTGTTACTATTTCTTTTTTTGAAATGTGTGTGAAGGAATTAACAATTATATAGTAATATAAAAATTATCCTGTGGGCCGGGCTCGGTGGCTCACGCCTGTAATCCCAGCACTTTGGGAGGCCAAGGTGGGCGGATCATGAGGTCAGGAGATCAAGACCATCCTGGCTAACACGGTGAAACTCTGTCTGTACTAAAGATACAAAAAAATTAGCTGGGTGTGGTGGTGGGTGCCTGTAGTCCCAGCTGCTTGGGAGGCTGAGGCAGGAGAATGGTGTGAACCTGGGAGGCGGAGCTTGCAGTGAGCCAAGGTCGTGCCACTGTGCTTCAGCCTGGGCGACAGAGCGAGACTCCGTCTCAAAAAAAAAAAAAAAAAGAAAAAAAGAAAATTATCCTGTGAATGCACTCAGTAATATGACATATAACTTGACAACCAGTGGTGATAAATAATTGCTCTAAGTTTCTTCAGTTTTTTTTTTTGTTGTTGTTTGTTTTTTAAGATTCCCTTCCTACCAGTATTCTGTCTGTGAGACACCAGATCTTCTATAAGCCTGTGGTCTACGGTAGCATTTCCTCAGAGGGTTATTCTTCTCAGAACTCTAGTGTCTCATGAAATGGTATGTTAATAGTTATTTCATGAAAAAAGGAGATATGTATTCATGCAGACGATTGATGGTTTGACTTAACAATTTTTGTACTTTACAGTGGGTTTATGAAGGTATTAAATGCATTTTTGACTCAATGTTATTTTCAATTTATGATTGGTTTAATAGGACAGAACCCCATCATCACTTCAAGAGCATCTCTCTCTCTGTCTCTCTGTGTATATATATGTATATGTGTGTGTGTATGTATATATATATATATATATATATATATATATCTCACAAAAAGACTTATTATAGGGAATTGGCTTGTGTGATTATGGAGGCTAGCAAGTCCCACATTTGTGATATGAGCTGTCAGGTTCAAGACCCAGGAGAGCCAATGGTGCAGATGAAGTTCAGAGGCAGTTTATTGAAGAATTCCCTCTTGCTTTGGGAGGCCAGTCTTTTTGTTCTGTTCAGGCTGCTTGAATGAGACCCACCACATTATGGAGAGCAAGCGCTTTACTCAGAGTTCACTGACTTAAATGTTAATCTCATCCAAAAACATTCTTCAAGCTGGCACATAAAATTAACCATCACACTGGCAAAAACAAGGGGTGGTGGGAGTGGGAGGGAGAGGAATACGGCATGTTATGCACGTGATAGTCTAGTCTCCTCATGGAGGGGGAATCACAATACACATGAACATAAAGGCCCTGAGAAGTCCTGCAATGAAGATGTCTTTTTATATTTGTATAACCCTATCTTTCCCAAATGTATTTGCTCATGGAAACTCCCCCTACCCCCAATGTTTTTTCTGTGAAAATGTATTACCATTGTGGTAGATTACTAGTGTTCAGAGGAACACAGGTAAAAAAACTGGTCGATAGGACACTATCTGTTCAGGCAACTGGATCATTTGAAGATAAAATTGATAATGTGAGCTTCATTAACTGAACCTAGTAGCCTAGATGGGTATTTATCCATGTAATGTATTGGCTATATACTCAAGTGTATATAGAGCGTCTCCTGCATTGACATTCCATACGCGGCGGGTAACATACGAAACACTAGTGCACTTATGAGTATCATCACCCGAACACAAAATAAGCATCTGAGAAAGATGCCAAAATAAAGGGAACCATAAGTAAAGAAAAACAACATCGCCACTTGCATATTCATAGGCTTATGATGTATATATTTTTTAACTTAAGGAGATAACAAAGCATCTTTAATCCTATTATCCCAGAAAACTTCAGTATCTCAATGCAGAAAGGCATGAAAATATCGTATTATTTGATAAAAATTTTCTGAAGCCTACATCCAAGTATGTGACAGTCCTAGGTGAATCACGGAAACTCTCAAGCTGTATAACTTTATATGAAAACAAATGGTAAATTTGTACAGTTAATTCTTAGATGACTATCACATTGAGATAGTAATCATTTCACCATGAATATGACTAGGTTGGTGCAAAAGTAATTGTGTTTTTTGCCATGGTGAAAGTAATGGCAAAAATCGCAATTAGTTTTGCATCAACCTAATAACTCCTTTTTGTCCCTTTCTCCTCTATCCATCCCCAGTCCTTAACTCTGGCACGTAGCAGCAGAAGAGAGCATTGGAAAGAGTCCAGTGGAGCAGAGAAAGGTGGGGAGTGGACGATCAAGGACAGCCAGGTCTTGATTTGGAAAAAATGCCCGTGGAAAGGACGCTCACTGAAAAGGTGACCCGTGTACTAAATAATGAAACATAGATTTTACCCGCCATGAACACGTGTAGAAGCCCTGAAGGCTTTTCAGCCAGGAGTGATGAGAATAGACTGGCATTACAATCATTCTGACATCCACTGAAACATAGGTTAGTGAGTGGGGGTTATGGGAATTTGGGAGAGAGTAAGTCTTAGTATGCTTTTTGGGGTACCTATCCTACCTATCTTATATATTTAATAAGAACATGGCTTCTCGACGGCAGGTACATGTGTTTATTTATGGCTGATAAAAGAAAAACTTCAGCTGAATTAAATTTAAAGGAGTTGGGCCGGGCACAGTGGCTCACACCTGTAATCCCAGCACTTTGGGAGGTTGAGGCAGGAGGATCACTGAGCTCACGGGTTCAAGACCAGCCTGGGCAACATGGTGAAATCCCATCTCTCCAAAAAGTACAAAAATTAGCCAGGAGTGGTGGCATGTGCCTATAGTCCCAGCTACTAGAGAGGCTGGAGCAGGAGAATCGCTTGAGCCTGGGAAGTGTAGGTTGCAGTGAGCCAAGATCACGCCACTGCACTTCAGCATGGGCAACAGAGCAAGACCCTGTCTCAAAATAAATAAATAAATAAATAGGTAAATAAGTAAATAAGTAAATTTAAAGGAGTTTAATTGAGCAATGAACAATTCGTGAATCGGGTAGCCTTCTAAGCCAGAGTAGGCTCAGAGACTCCAGCGAAGCCACGTGATATAAGATTTATGGACAGAAAAAGGAAAGTGATGTACACAAAATGGAAGTGAGGTACAAAACAGCCAGATTGGTTACAGGTCGGCATGTGCTTTATTTAAATGTGGTTCAAACAGTTGGCTACATTTGATTGGCCAAAACTTGGTGGATTGGCACAGGTGTGGGCTACGATCTGTTTACACTTCCATTGGCTATAGTACACAATGTCCCAAACTTAAAATATTTCAGGTTGAGCTTAAAATATGTAAGGAGGAAGCTTTAGGCTAAACTTGATTAAACACAGTGCAGTCTGTTCTGCTATAATGTGAGCTTTAGGGCAAAATTTTGCTCAAGTGCAATTTGTAAATAAGGGAATAATGTCGGTACTGAACCCAGTTTTGTGTCCTTCCTAATGTTCTCTGCACCTGCAACCCCCTCTTCCTGGCCAGACAGGCTTTCAGACAGCTCATGCAGCTACCTGGCCTTCCAGCAGAGCTGGTTGTCTCATCCTCTCATCCTCCCCTGGGTGTGAGGCCATGGTCAGGCTCTAGAGGCTATGAGAGTGATGACATTCTGTCCAACTGGACCCTCAGGGGCTCCGGTTTCCCTGGCGGCTATCTGGGGTGGGATGCCACCTGGATGTTAGCAGAATTCTTGCACTGTGAGGTAAACCTTAGCAATGTGGGACAGGAGGCAAGAAGGAACTGGCAGGTCAATTGCCCACCTTCCTTCCGCCATATTTCCTGAAATGTAGTAATTCCCGGTGACCTTTCTTGAGATGGCCTATATGACCCAGGGAGCCAGGGCTGTTTTCATAAAACTGTGGCCGTCTTGGTAACACAACTTTAAATTCCTTCCCTCTTCCCCTGATTTATTCCCCTTCCCCCATCACTCCTCCAAACACCCACCCCCAGTAACCTGAAAGTTTTGCCTCAGGGCTGTTTTCCAGAGAAGGAGGTGAAGACGATGTCAGTGTAAGACCGCGGAAGTCATTTCGGTTCGTAAGTGATTTTTCTTACACAAGGGAAGCCGGAATAGATCATGGGAGTGGAATTATAACCTTCATCAGGAAGCGGGTAAGCCTCCAACTCAGTGGCTGCCCAAGCAGTAAAGGCCTTTTGGCTGAATTTTGAGAAAATTAAAATGAGGGCCTGTTTCTGGAGCCCCACCTTGAGAGACACAGCTCTCAGCTAGGTTAGATGGGGCTGCCTCTGGGCCCAGATTTGCCACAGTCCCACCAGCCAGGAGCGACCCCTACATTTGCGTTCCTCAGCACTCCCAGCCCTGCTCTTAACTGAAGTGTGGCTAACATGTTTACGGTGTTGTTTCTGTGCTTTTTTTGGAGACGGAATCTTGCTTTGTCGCCCAGGCTGGAGTGCAGTGGCACAATCTTGGCTCACTGACCTCAGCCTGCCGGGTTCAAACAATTCTCAGTCTCAGCCTCCCGAATAGCTGGGATTACAGGTGCCTGCCACCATGCCCAGCTAAATTTTGTATTTTTAGTGAAGATAGGGTTTCACCATGTTGGCTAGGCTGTTCCTGAACTCCTGGCCTCAAGGGATCAGCCTGCCTCAGCCTCCCAAAGTTCTGGGATTACAGGCCTAAGTCACTGCACCCAGCCAATGTTTCTGTGCATTTTTAACGGCCCAGTGGCAGCCTCCAGCCAGGCTGAGCTGCCTGCATGGTGGGTTCCAGTTATCTCCCCAGGAACCAATTACCGTTTTTTGTGAGTACTCTGGTTACAAAGTTGCATAGGTTTGGAGTAGTCTGCCTAATCCTATTTTTCTCGGAAAGGCTGTAATAAGTTTGTGATTTTTGAGAATGTTGAGGTATATTCAGGTATGCGTATGTTGCAATCTAGCAGAAATGTTGGTTTCTCAAGCAGATGAAAAAAGACCTGTGGAATGAATAAAATGCTTTAAAAATTATTCCTAGGGATATGGAAAGTGACATTCACATGATAGTATGAATTTTTTTTAAAACTTTTTGTTTAGAGAGGATTTTAAGCCCTTACATTGTAGCTATTTTTAAAAAAGCAAACATTTCCCCATTGCAGCGGTGCACCACTGGATAATCAGATAAGAATACTGTGATGAATATCTTTCCGTAGCCCCTCTGAATCCACTCTTCTCTCTTTTTCAGTGTGTTCCGTGCCCTAGAAGGCTGGAACTGGAAGGCTGACTCCATCAGGGGCAACTCTCTTGCTGTACACGGGCTTCTTGTTGAGTCCAGCCAATGCCAGACAAATGAGGGAATCCAAAGGTGGGAGGAGGTGGACCCACTCCTTTGTTTTTTTGTTTGTTTTTTTGAGACGGAATTTTGCTCTTGTTGCCCAGGCTGGAGTGCAATGGCGCAGTGTCGGCTCACCGCAACCTCCGTCTCCCGGGTTCAAGCGATTCTCCTGCCTCAGCGTCCTAAGTAGCTGGGATTACAGGCATGCGCCACCACGCCCGGCTAATTCTGTTTTTTTTTTTTTTTTTTTTTTTCAGTAGAGACGGGGTTTCTCCATGTTGGTCAGGCTGGTCTCGAACTCCTGACCTCAGGTGATCCGCCTGCCTTGGCCTCCCAAAGTGCTGGGATTACAGGCGTGAGCCACCGTGCCCGGCCTGCCCACTCCTTTGTTAAGACTCCTGGTCTGTCTGTGCCACCTATTTCCTGCTGGTGAGGGAGGAGAATAGGGTCTGGGGGCAGGGAACCTGAGGCCGATTCACGCTGACTTCCTACAACTAAATCAAAAGGAAGCCTCCAACTTTCCACACCTAAGTAACAAAAAAACACGTGGCTACTCCCCGCGGCTCCCCGCCCCACCGCGCCCGCCATTTTCTGGGTGGCAGACGGAAAATTGAAAGTATCTCTGGTTGGCTGCTTTCTGCAACCAATCAGACTGATAGCCGCCCAAGTTTTCTTTGCCTAGAAGGGTAACTTTGTAACTTTACTTGCGCCTCTGACTGGTTGCTTTCCACAACCAATCAGATGCTTGCACAGGGTGTGACCTTTGTAACTTCACTTCAGCCTCTGATTGGTTGCTTTCTGCAACCAGTCAGATGATTGCAGGCCACTACTTATCCACATAGGGTGTACCCCAAGTAAGGAATGGGAAACTTAGAGGGTATTTAAACCCCAGAAAATTCTGTAAAGGGTCGCTTGAGCCTTTATGCTGGGGCCGCCCCCACACTGAGGAGTGTACTTTTATTTTCAATACAGCTCTGCTTTTGTTGCTTCATTCTTTCCTTGCTTTGTGCGTTTTGTCCAATTCTTTGTTCAAGATGCAGGTAACCTGGACACCCACTGGTAATGCTGGGACCCTGACTAGGAAACACCTTTCTTTGAAGGTTTGTGTATTTTCTAACCTTCAGCAGATGAATGAGTGAGGCAACTTCAATAACCCTTGTCATATTCATTCTCTGTGCAGGAAGCATGTAGTTAGAAATTAATAACTGGGGAAATGGGAGATATTTCACTCTACCTTCAAAGAACAGCAGAGTATCTCTTCTTTGGCAAATGTGTAACCATAAAACATTATAAAATGCATTTGAAAAAGTGCCACTTAAAACATAAGTCAATCTGTTTTTCGATGATTCAGAATATACGTTAGTAGCCCGCAGTGTCTCAGGAGTCATGGTTATGACTAATTGTACTAAAGACGTTTGGAAAGTCTGGTTCATGAGATATAGAGAACAGAATTTTTCTATATTTTGGGTGTGCTAATCCTGCATGTCTACTGTAAAAAATCCCGTATGAACACTGTTAAATTATAACACAGGGACCCAGCAAAATGACCCCATCGAAAGTTCTGTACTTTTAAAATAAAATCAGAAATATTATCAAATGTCTCCTACATTCCAGACACTATCATGGTTTGCTTACCATATTTCCTTTCATCTTCAGGCAACCCAACAAAGTGGATTTTATCATCTCTCCTTTGTAGATGAAGGAACAGGCTCAGAGAAGTCACAGGTCCAAGGTCACACACCCAGTAAGGGGCAAAGCCTGGATTAGAGGCCGGGCCTGTTTGCTTCCAAAGTTCATTCCCTTTCATGAGACCAACCGCCATTTCGAGGATCATCAAAAGGGAATTCTAGAACTCAGAACTTTTTGGCTTTTCTGAGCTTTCACGGTTTTGAGTGATCCTGAATAGGTGCATCCCAGCAGACTGTGGAAGCGAGTCCTTCTCTTTCCGTTCTTCTAGAGAAGCCGATTCTTGTGATTTAGGCATTGCTGTGTGTCATGACCCACTGCAATGGCATAACCTACCGAGATTAGCTCGCAAGACAATCCTTCACGGTGATGGCCGGCAGGCGCCACACTGTGAGATCCTGGGACTGAACTTTTCACCCGAAGAAATGCAGGAAGCTTCCCTGTCGGGCAGTCACTTACAGTGCTGTGCCTTGGATCATGGAGTTTTAGAGCCGGAGGGGAATGCCTATAATGAAAGCAATAATTTTTATTTACTCGCAAAGACCTGTCTCAAAATAGTAGGCTACGCTTGGCAGGCAGGCAAAAAGGCAATCTTGATTTTTCATGTCCCATAAACAAGGCAACAAGCTCTTGTGTGAGAAGGTAAAATAAAGGCTTAGTTTTTCAGTATTTTATATTCCTCAGATGTACATCTGAGTTTGTCTTAAATCCTGAAGGCTGGCCCAGACCTGGAGAATTAATCCCAGCTGGTCTGGGGGCTGTGGTGAGCAGTGACCAAGCAGGATATGAGAAGGAGGCAAGTTGCTGGGTTTCCATGTGTTCTTTGCATGGAGCTTGCAGCTGACCAGCCAGCAAGAAAGAGAAGCAGTTGAGAGCATGGGCTCTGGAGAGAGACTGCCTGGGTTCCTATCTTGACTCTGTCACTCACCTCTCTGAGCTCAGTTTCCTCCCCTGTAAAATGGCAGTAACAAGCACATGCACCTCAAGGGGTTGTCCTGAGCCTTGCTCAGGTAACACATGTGAAGCACGGAGAATGATGCTTTGCACAGGGTAAGCCATCTATGTGTTAGTGACAATTCTTATGATTTTCATGTTTTCAGAGGCTCAGAAATATGAATCAACCTGTGATATGGTTTGGCTGTGTCCCCACCCAAGTCTCATCTTGAATTGTAACTCCCATAATTCCCAAATGTTGTGGGAGGGACCCCGTGTGAGATAATTGAATAATGGGGGTGGTTTCCCCCATACTGTTCTCCTGGTAGTGAATAAGTCTAATGAGACCTGATGGTTTTATATGGGAAAATTCCTTTCTCTTGGCTCTTATTCTCTCTTGTCTGCCACCATGTAAGATGTGCCTTTTTCCTTCTGCTATGACTGTGAGGCCTCCCCAGCCATGTGGGACTGTGATTCCATTAAGCCACTTTTTTTTTTTTTTTTTAAATAAATTACCCAGTCTTGGGTGTGTCTTTATCAGCAGTGTGAGAATGGATTAATACAACCTGTCTGAGGTCCCACAGCTTGTAAGTGCATGCATTGGGACTGGCGCTGCCCAGAATAGGTGGAGGGTGTAAGTGGCCCCCATCCTGAGACTGTCTAGGAGACCCTGAAGTTAGACCAGGGGAAACCAGACACAAGTTCATGGTGCCAAATGCAAGAGTCAATATTGAAAACCAGTTCCATGTGAGATTCCCCCTGAAGAGAATGCTGCAGATCTGTGGTTTCAGGTACGCCAATTTTGAAATATTCTCTTTCTGCTTCCATGATTCTTCTGCGGAGAGAATTTGCTCTGCTGAGAAAGGTTGTGGGTCATGGCAGTAAGCCATCAGGAATAAAGGTATTCACAGTCTTTCTAGTGTCTGTTCAGTGTGGAATCCCCAGCTCCTAGAACACTCCCTGGCATGTATTAGTATTCGCTCATGTTTCTTAAATGAATATTTATTAAACAAGTGAATGAATGGATGAGGGAGAGAGAAATGACTTAATGAATCCAAGTTTTGCATACCAGGGGAAGACAGACCAGAGCTTAACAATCACTACTCAGTGTTCCCCAGGCTGAGGCCAAATATGGCTCCAGGGGAGCTGGCTGAGAGACTAAAGCAGGGTGTGTGAATGGCAGGTTCTCTTCAAAGACTGCATACTCCCCTTCTTCTCCGCTCCTGGGGTGGCTGCTCAGTGTGTGGACAGTGGACCCACCCACGTGGGACCTACAGAAGGGCTTTCAGGACATGCAAAGAGAATCCCTGGTAGATCCATTTTTCACTTCCATGGGTCACAGTGGGTCCTGGGACATAACCAAAAAACACATGGTGGCCTCCATCCGGAGGTGGGGGTGGCAGAGAGAGTCTGGCCCAGATATACCGGTTGGAAGGCTGTTTCAGGAATTCAGGTGAGAACTGAAGAGGGCTTGCATTCAAACACAGGTGGTGAGAACGACCTGGAGGGGATGCGTTCTGGAAATCTTTGTACGGTGGATTGTCAGCATTGATTGGATTCATCACATCCTGCCCTGAAGCCTTAGATGTCCCCAAATAAAGTGAGTTTCTAGTTTCCAGCTGAGAATGTTGGCCAGCTACCAGCTATTGCTAGGAACTGGCTTTTTTAGAAGGGCCACTATAGTCATTGTTTTTGAATTTCTGAGTGCCATCTGTTTGGTTCTACAGTGTGTTTCTTTCCATACTTTCTAGAGATCTACTGAAATGGCGTTTAATTCAGGATTTTTGCACCTGTGAAGTCACTGTACCTTTTCCCATTAACCTAATATTGCATCTCTTTCCCTCCCGCAAACTTCTCTTTCTCTGTCCCTCTCTCTCTCCACCTCCCGTCCCATCTCCTTTAGTTATGAATGGCTCCATACATTTCAGGAGCACCTTGCCCTATAACTTTGATTCCAGTGCAAGGAATGGAAAACCTTTGTAGCTCAGAAGCATCTTAAAATTCCTTCATGATTCCCTTGACCTTAATCCACAGGGTAGAAGGAGTCTTTGGCTCTGATAAAGACAGGTATGTCTGGTGTCAGGGACCCCTATCATTCTAAAAGCAGGTTATCCCTCACTCCTATGCTCTTCCTTTGAAGTGTCTAGTTCTTGGCTAGAACCAGGAAGCTTCCTCAGAGATTAGCTGCAATTGCTGACAGCTTCTGGGCCTGTCCTTGTTCTGGTAGTAACACCTGACTGCCAGCCACCATTTGCCCACACCAGGAAGGTTGCTTAAAACCAGGCAGAGAGCAGGCCATGATAAGTCCACTCCAAGATCTTGCTTCACGCTTTCCCCTGGGGGCTTGCCTTCTTGCTATCACCAGTTTTCTGTGCTCAGTTCAAGCCTCAGGCTGTCTGATCTGGGCCTTTCTGCTTTACCTGGGCTTTGGTGCTGGCTTCCTGGTCTCAGTTCTGCCCGAGTTCCAACCTGCACCTCCCTGCCCAGCCCAGACCTGTGAGTGCCGTATTCTAATTTATCCACCGGGACTTAGAAACTTCTCTGTGCCCTCTGGTTAGGTTTGGGAAACTGGGCTCTGACTTTGCCACTGCCTTTTCCATGATCCTTTCCTGTGGTGCTTCATGCCCCTGCGTGACAATGGAAGTCATTTGATCTGACTGTCACCAAATGAGCCTGTTTGGCTAAAAGAGAAGCTAAGCTCTCGTTCCCCGAATCATTATGTAGGACACCTCTTTTGGCCACCGTTCAGTCATTTCACATTTGGACCTGAGATTTCTAAGTTCCACTTCTTTCATCATTCATCAAATTTTGAAACCCAACTATCTATCTATCTATCTATCTATCTATCTATCTATCTATCTATCTATC